>NC_053434.1:75386291-75487980 GCF_007990345.1 Gossypium hirsutum | reverse complement strand
ACTACCGTAGCTCTGATACATCAATTGTAACACCCGAACCGAGACCGTCACCGGAGTCGAACACAAGGTGTTAACAGACTTTTAAAAATTTTCCAGACACTGCCAATCTGTGTAATGGTCGCTTTAAAAATCATATCTTGAGTTTCACAACTCGAAAATCAGTTTCGTGATTTTTCCCTGAAACTAGACTCACATTCCCATCTACATATTTTTTCTAGAATTTTGGTCAGGCCAATTAGTACAGTTTATTAGTCAAAGTCTCCCATGTTACAGGGATCGACTACCCTGACCTTTGCGCATTACGACTTGGATATCTCCTTGTACAAGGCTCCAATACTGATGCCGTTTCTTCTATAGAAACTAGACTCAGAGAGGAATCTATACATATATGGTATGACTCCTAATTATCTCTGGTTAATTTAAGGTAAATTATCAAAGTCGAAACAGGAGATCTAGGAACTGTTCTGGCCCTGTTTCACGAGAACTTTAATATCTCTTAATATACTGTTCATATGATTGTTTCGTTACTTCATATAAAATAGATTCATCAAGGTTCGATTACATAATTTATTCACTATTTAATTTTATTCCTACAAATTTTTGTGATTTTTCAAATCCACACCACTGCTGCTGTCAGCATCTGTTTTCAAGGTAAACTTACCTATTTCGTGGTTACCATGGACCAACTAGGGTTTTGTCATACATAGGTCCACATATGATCATATTTAGCCATTCCAATGGCTGATCATTTGCCCAACACTTCCATTCCAAACCATAGTCACATCGTGAAACCATATATACATACATAACACAAATGGTCTAATGCCATACTCCACTTCTACGAGCCATTTTCGCATGGCTTTACACACATACATCACAAAAAGTACTTAAACAACAGGGGGTAGTCCTATACATGCCATATCCAGAGTTCAACTAAAAGAGTACCAAAAGAGCTTTGATAGTGTGGATGACTTCGACTTCGCTGATCCCGAATCCGATAGCTAACGAACAAAATCTATAAAACAGAGAGCCAAAGCAACCAGGTAAGCATTTTAAGCTTAGTAAGTTTCAAGTAATGAAATCGGCTTTGACTAAAGTATTACATTCACATAGCTAACTAAGTCACTTTATTAACACACATTCTCATAATCATACTTACTTCACACTTCATCAACATATATACACAAGGTATCAACCTTTCTAAAAGCCGAAAATTCATTAGTCGATTTCACGAAGACTATTTAAAACTAATCGACTTTTCTGAAGCACATGCAAACATACCTTATCGTTCGGTTTAGTCGAGCGTATTAATAGAATTTATTACAGCACCAAGCGCTCACATTCAAACCCAAGTCTCTTCGGTATTTAACCGGATATAGCCGCAAACACATTTGCCTTCGGGTCTTAACCCGGACATATCAACTTGCATAATTTCCTTCGGGTCTTAGCCCAGATATATCAACTTGCATAATTGCCTTCGGGTCTTAGCCCGGATATATCAACTCGCATAATTGCCTTCGGGTCATAGCCCGGATATATCAACTCGCGTAATTGCCTTCGGGTCTTAGCCCGGATATATTCCAATGCTCATGCACACATATATCAATAATCATAACACATCCATATCATTTCTTCGTTACTAAGGCTCAAACACAAACATTTATTAAACCTTTCGAATTTCGGCTCAATAGCCACACACAAAGAGCATGATTTCAATTGGCTTTATAACATAGTCTCTAAGCACATTCGACTATCCGTCATAGTATGACTAATCATTTCAATATAATTCAAGTAGGGTAATTACTCGAAGACTTACCTCAGATGTCGTCGAATGACTTCAATGGCTATTCAATTACTTTTTCCTTCCCTTTATCGGATCTAGTTCCCCTTTGCTCTTGAGCTTAAGTTCAACAAAATTTAAAATAGTCATTAATCGACTATTCAAGTATTACTTTCAGAATAATATATATATTGATCCGACTTTCACACACATAGATTATAGTAAGCTTTATAATAATCAATAAATAATTCATTGGCAAATTTTCATTAATGTTTACAACAAAATCACATATTCACTACGAGCTGTTTTCCTGAGCAGTAGTTACTAAATTATATATAACTGGAGATACTAAACTCCAAATCACTTGCCGTTAATTTTCCCTGAATATAGACTCGTATATCTTCCATCCATAAAATTTTCAGAATTTTAGGCTTGGCCAATCAATACCAGATTTTTCTTAAAGTTTCCCCTGTTTCACTGTTTGACTATTCTGACCACTCTTCACTACGAATCAAATTTCTCATTTTACAGAATTCAAAATGTGTTGTATTTGATCTCATTTGAAACTAGACTCATTAAGGAGTCTAAGAATATAAATTTTATCTTATAATCATTTTTGTACAATTTATAATGATTTTCTAAAAACAGAACAGGGAATCCAGTAGTCATTTTGACTCAGCCCCACAATACTTCAAATATCTCAAGATCGGTAACTCTTTTGTTTTTATAGTTTCTTTTGTAAGAAAATAGACTCTTCAAGCTTTAATGACATAATTCACTCAGCTTCTAATTCAACTCCTACAAATTATGGCGATTTCCAAAATCACCTTACTGCTGCTGTCCCCAAACAGATTATTACCAAATCAAATACTAACATTAGCATTTCACCTTAATAGCTAGCTTACCAAGCCTTAATTTAACATATAATTCACACATATCATATTCAGCTATATATACATTTATCATATTTCCATTTCAGCATATATAACTAACATTTATTCCGAAATTTTAATATCTAATTGCTTATAACTTTCTTCGGATGTCGTCGACTAATTGATCGGCTACTCAACTACTTTCGATTTTCCCCGATCTAAATCCAATTTCTTGGTTTCTTGATCTTAACATATTCAAATAAATCTCGTTTTAACATATTTTCATTCAATTTAGTCTAATAACGCATAAATGGGTAAATTACATTTTTACCCCTAATATTTCGCACTTTCACAATTTAGTCTTTATTCCACAAAACACAAAATACACAAAATTTGGTCACACTCCTTAAGGGCCGAATCTTCCTAGTACCCATATAAGTCCATACATTTCATTTATTTCACCTTTGAGTCCTTCAAAAATTTATTTTTGTAATTTAGCCCTAACTACTCAAAATCACCAAAAACTTCAACACAAAACATATCAATCTTTAACATATCTTTCATTTTTCATCAACAACTATCAAAAAGCTCAAGCACTCATCAATGGCAAAACACAAAATCATCATCAATTCACAAAATTGAACCATGGGGTTTAAAGAACACAAAGCAATGATATCAAAAATGTGAAAATTATCAAAAACCAAACAAAAGACTAACCTTCCTTAGGTTTCAAATGGCCGAATGCTATCCTCCTCTCTTCCTCTCTACAACCGGCCAAGATGAACAAGGTGATAACCTCCCTCCTTCTTTTTTTTTTCTTTTAGTATCCTTAATATTTCTTTTATCATTTCTTTTCTTTTACTTAAAATAATGTCCACTTCATGGAAATTTACCACATAGTCTAATATATGCTCCATCATGGCCGGCCACTATGTATAAAAAAGGGGTATTTGACATGCAAAGCCAATATTTTCACTCCTTGCTTAAATTGGTCCTTATAAATTACCCTATCACATTTTTAAAACTTTCTCACATAAGTCCTATGGACTAAATTCACATGCAATTGACTAAATCGAAGCTTGAAATTTTCCACACATTCATAATCACATATTTTAGACATTAATATCACATTCAAACATTTCGGTGACTCGGTTTAGCAGTCCCGAAACCACTTCCCAACTAGGGTCAGTTTTGGGCTGTCACAAGAACCACAACCAGTATCTAATACCCAAGAAGTAGTAGTTGATAAATTAATATCAATAACATAAATACCTGAAGCAGACGTTCCGCTTGCTTTGGCCTTCTTGATTTCTTCAAGATAGATAGGGCAGTTCCGCTTCCAATGTCCAGTCACACCACAATGAAAATAGTTTCCTTCCTTAGAAACCCCACCTTTAGGTTTCAGTGCAGCCTTTCCTTTTCCAAGATTAGGCTTACCTTTGCCCTTAGGCTTTGTCGGGACTTTGGCCTTTCCCTTGCCCTTATTGTTACGGACCATCAGTATGGGCTTGGGTCCAACCTTTTTCATGTTGCCTTCAGTAGTTCGTAACATGCTAAGCAATTGTGGCAGAGTCTTGTCAATTTCATTCATATTGAAATTGAGGACAAACTGGCTGTAGCTATTCGGCAACGATTGCAGAATAACATCAGTGGCCAACTCTTGGCCCAATGGAAACCCAAGCTTCGACAGGCTTTCAATATAACCAATCATCTTAAGGATATGAGGTCCTACTGGGCTTCCTTCAGCCAGCTTACATTGGAATAGGGCCTTAGAGATATCGAACCTCTCTTGCCTTGCTTGCCCTTGATATAGTTCTTTCAAGTGCTCGATCATATCATAAGCAACCATATCCTCATGTTGCTTTTGAAGCTCAGGATTCATGGTGGCAAGCATAAGACATCCAACGTCTACCATATCATCGAGATGCTTCTTGTAAGCATCTTTATTAGCCCTCAAGGCATTAGCAGGTGGTTTATCAGGAAGTGATTTTTCAATGACATATAATTTTCGTTCTTGCTTGAGGACAATCCTCAAGTTACGGAACCAGTCAAGAAAGTTCAAACCATTCAATTTGTCCTCTCAAGGACCGATCGCAATGAGAGTGTATTAGTGTTTGCAGCCATAATATATCTACATCAATAAAATATGCGTGTGAAAAGTTTATATCAATCATTAAAAGGACTTTATTATATGATGTTTCCTACTATTCTATTTCAAAATTAATAACCCTCATATATTAATTTCGGAAAGACTTTCTTGAAAGTATTTCTAGTGGGTCAAGGATCCATATTTCACCTCCTCTTAAGTCAACTTTGTCTTTACTCTCAAGATTATGGTTATTTAGGTAAGCAACACTTGCTAATTACATCATATGTAACTCCTACAATTTGGTGAACAACTCTTGTTCTAATCATCTTATGATTTATCCAAATTATTTGCCTCTAGGTTTCTAATCCTATTAGAGTAACCTAGTTAAGTCATTAACCAATTTTTAACCAGCGAATATCACTTGTTTATTCTTCGCGTTTAACCAAGATAAATACTAGTACTTCACTTTGGCAAAACCTACATAGTATTGATCGAGGCCTTAACGAGGGCATAAATTGGAAGGCCATGTTGACTTAATATTTTAATAGAGGGATTTTATTAGAGTGTTACATCTCACCGATTATGGTCTACTTTAGTCTATTTAATCTTTTAATTGATCTCATCAATTAATGGGGTTTATTATTACCAAATTTGCATGCTTTAGACATCCATAGCATCTCATACATGAGTAAGTAAAGCAATAAATAAATGCAATAGTTATAGCCCATAAACTATGGTGGTTCAACCCAAGCCAATGGGAGAACCAAAAGGGAACCTAAAGGTGTAAGCCGTTTCACAAGCTGTCGATCCACACTAGTCGGCCCACTTCCTTCTCGTCTAGTCCACAACAACTTTTACAAATTAAAAAATTCAGAAACTCATTTTACATACGAGGGAGTAAGATGAGAAGAGAAATACAAAAGAATAGTAGTAAGGCACGACACGCAAGCCGTATTTATAAAATTACAACCTTTTATCAAATGGGTCATCGGGCTATAACTATGCATTTCAAACACCGTGCATTTCAAAAATAGCATATATCATTCAATGTTTTTGTCAAGTGAAATATTAAAATATCCTTTCAACCTTTTTATGGCCCATTAAGTTTTATTTATTACAGAACATACTGGAAGATGATGGGGATCTGAGGCGGTCGAAGGGAGCGGGCTGAAGGCCTGCGACCATAACCGCCTGATCCCCATCCCCGAGGGTGCAGGGGCGGAGCCCCCACGATATGGACCAGGGGTGCGGGGGCAGAGCCCCCGCGGTACGAACCGCATACCCTAGTCAAATGAAACCTCACGATTTGATAACTTTTATCAATAGAATCGTGTTTTTAGGATTTTAATCCTTGAGGTTTCATATCGGAACAACCCTTTGTTCCACTGGCCAGTAAACTCTTACTGGAAATTGTAAAATCACTGCTACATCATAACAGATTTATTAAGTTTTACAGCAATAACATAAAACCGAATAGGCCATAACACCATGATTAACATTTAATAACTTATCGAAAGGAACAGTTATCAGATTCTGCTTAAACAATTTAAATAGAAAAACATAATAAAATTAGAGCACGCATCCATACAATTGCATCACCCAAGTATTTAAACTCGAGTCGTATCACACAAGTGGCTCTGATACCACTGTTGGAACGCCGGTGCCTCCAAGGCGTAGCGGAAAAATAAAATAATTAAAAACATTCCGGTGATCTAAACCATGGATCCATGTGTAAGGAACGTATCAGGGTGATAAAAGGTTTCGAAATTACCAAAACTTCAATCTAAGTAGACTGCGACGCCTAGGCAACGGGAATCCTGAACCACTATCAAACCAAGCCGCAACCTTTTTGATGTCGGCCTCTACGTAGTCCACCCAGTTGATAATGAACGGTAGAAAAATCTCAGAAACTATTTCAGTGATTTTTATGCTTGACGGCTGCTAGACCCTTTAGCATAGTTTCAGGCTTATTTATATATTATCTCTTTAGGGTTTTTACCCTTGCCATATATAACACCCTTTTAATTGGTATATCTTTTTAATGAATATTAATTCATTAAAATTAATCTGAACATAATAGTCATCATTAAAATAAATATAATAATGTTTAACCGAAAATTATAATTACATTAATTATAATAAAGATTTCAGTAAACTATATTTATTTAAACTTATATACGAACCAAATTCATATACTAATGAAATTATATTCTGATTATGTGTACAACATCCTTGTACGTATAGTATGTTCAACAATTCGATTGCCCAATTAAATTAATTCTATAATTAATTTAATTCATCTGACAATCAGAATACAATACCAACTATGTTTTACTCCGTTCATTTCAACCATGGGGTGTGACCCTATAGGTTCTTGTAACGTTAGCAGTAATATTAGAACGATTCTAATGTTACAAACAATGAGTGGCATCTAGCAATGCATCATTGCTACCTAAGTTACGAAAAGTCATGATTCGACATAACCTTTTGTGATTAACCTTTCATGCATTAATCCTTAATTCCTATATCTGTGGAATGGACACAAGTCATGGAATAGTCACACTTGCATAGTCCATCCCATGTTTCTTGACACCTTAAGTGAACTATGATACACAAATAAGTATGACATATCATATCAACTTATTTGAGCATGGCCATGCATTTCTAGTCTCACTCAATCAAGTGGCCTAAGATATTACTCCCATTATGTAGGAGGTACTTATCCTATATTGATCAACCATATCCCTCTACATAGATTGTGGTATATCCAACATTAGTCTTTATAGAACAACCAGTTACGATGTTCGTTTGACTATATCAAAATATACAACTTACGATGTTGGGATAATGATGATCTCAAGTGTGAGGATCATATACATATTAATCACTATGAGTAATGTTGTGACAATTACATAATAATCCAAGAAACATACTCATAGCAGATCAGTCCAATATGTTGTTCTCTAACACACATATTCATGCATTGATTTTGACACTCCATATCAATTACAACTCTTTTCTCATCAATCAACTACATGTTAGTTTTAATGCATTATTGTTGTCCTAGCCAACAATAATACTTGACTAAGGATCTTTTAAGAATAATCATATTATTCTCAGGATATTATTATAAAACTGTTTATTTATGTACACAGAAAAGAAACTAAAATTATAATGGCAACGCCTTATATCAATAAACATGATAAATCAAGTATGTTATTACAACCATCTCGTGATTGATCTTTGGGCATACTCTTACATTTAATATGTCCTAGCTCCTACAGCTATTTAAAATGTCTTAAGTTTGTACAACTTAAATTGAGCTATTAAAGGTGCCTTAACTGAATTTATTTGTAGCTTAAAAGTGTTGAAACAAGCTGATTTTACCTAGCTCAAGTGCATGGAATGGCATTAAAGAGGAGCATGTATTTGGCTGGAGCATTAATAGGAAATAATTCAGCTGCTGTTTTGAGCTTCTCCAAAAGTCTGTTCGTGGGTTGAATGGACAAATACATATTCAAATTAGCCCATTCAGCTAACTAAATGATTTCATACCATAGAAGCTTTTTAAATTCGTTGGTTCACACTTGGAGGCTGATTGAATTCAAGTGTTCACTCATTTGGGTTGTCCGTGTGCTTAAACTGCCATTAATTGGGCTGCCCAATGAGGAATTAAAGGCTGCTCATAATGTCTCCAGCTGATCAAACTGTTGGTGTTTGACACACTTTATCCGGATGAAATATGAACTTCAGTTTGGATCTTAAACAACAGCGTAATATATCCGGATGAAGAATGAAGAAAACTTGAGAATCAGGTCTGGAGTTTTTAAACAAAACAGAAACAGAATTGAAAAGCAAAGAAAATAAGAAAAGGAAATGGAGAGGATATTGAATTAAAAAGATGATAATTTTTCATTAATTGAACATTGGCAATCTGCCATTACATATATCAAACATGAGATGATCATTACAAGTCAAAATGCTACCTAAACATTTACCTAACACCACTTAGAACATTGAAAATTGTTAAACTAGCTTGCACAAGTTGCTTTGCTGAATTTTCAGTCAATCAACAACTAAAATGCATCAAAAGATTTACCAACTAAGTTCTAAAGGAACTAAGTTACAAACTATGAACTTAAGGTAACCAAAATAAGTTGAAATACGACAGCATTAGAAAGCTTCTGCTTCTATCTATTGTTCTCAAGCTGCATTGCCACCTTTTTTGGTTTAAGATGCATACTTCACCCGGTAATAATACAACAGTTTGATATCTTTTCTTTACAGCTGCATGTATGGCTTGGGCTGCTTCTTGACACTTTGGCTTCTTCACATGCTGCATGCAGGCCAACTTCAACATTCCGCCTTGGCTTGCATGCTACAAACTCTTATTCTTTAAGCATTCTCTTATGATTTGGTTCACTAAATCATTTTTCTCATCTCCTTTTGCTTCCAAATCTCTTTGAAGGTCCTCGACCATTTGCTTCAACTCTGATTTTTGATTCTCTATTTCATTCAATCTTTCGGATGACTTTTGTTTCTTTCTCTCAAACTACAATTCCAGTTTTTCCTTCTGGATATGAAGGGATTCTAGTTGCTGCTGCAATGTGTTTACCTCTTCCATTAAACTCTGTACTCGATTTGATGCTTCATCACCTTCAAATGCCAAATTTTATTCCAACAGAGCCTTCTCAGCTTGCAACGTCTCCTTCTCTGATAGTAGATTATTTACCTAAGCAGTCAAGTTATTTATACCAGACAATTATTCACTGTTATCATCCTCAAGTTTCTTCGTGAGAATAAAAATTTCTTTTTCTCTCTTTTCTAACATTATTTTGAGTTCTAAAATGTGGGATTGGAGTCCTACATTTTGTTCTCCCAGTTGTTTTGTTTCACTTGCTTTGTTCTCTAGCTGCTCTGCCATATCTCTGTTAGTTGCTTGCAATGATTTCAAATCAAGTTCCAAGCTAGTTACATGTGCCTTTAATTCTTTTATCTAAGCAGATGATTGATCCCCATGCATATCATGTACCTCTTTGAGTGTCAAAAGTTTCCTTTCTTTCTCAACTGAATTAGTTAAATTTTCAACCAAATCTTCTTTGGTTAGCTGAGCCATTGACTTGTAATTGGCATGGCTAAGCCTCTTGTGACACATCTTGGATTTATCTGCAGCAGCTGTGTAGGCACTATCTGGACTCTTATTCCAGTCCACAATAAAACTTTTTTTTGTCATAGCTACTGTCATGAGCTTGGATCCACTTGGATCACTAATCAGACATTTTTTGCCTTTGAATACAACTGAATAGCCCTTCTCAATCAGTTGAGCAATGCTAAGCAAATTTCTATCAATTTTAGGCACTAACAAGACATTTGTAACAAGTTTGGTACCTGTAGGAGTGTTTATCAGCACATCTCCTTCGCCTTCAGCTTTGATGAAGTGTCAATTTTTGACCTTCACATTTGTTTTGAACCTTCTGTGAATTGACTTAAAAATGCCAGCATCAGGGGTCATGTGGTTTGTGCAACCACTATCTATCAACCATCCATTTGTGGCTTTTCCTTTAGCAGCTGAGCAAGAAACTGCAAAAACTTGTTCTTCTTGGTCATTGTCTTCTTCTACTACTTGAGCTTCAGCTCTTGGCTGCTGGGGTTGGTTGTGTCTTGGTCTACCCTTGTTTTTGCAAACCCTTTTTACATGACCCATCTTCTTGCAGAATCTGCACTGCACATCTGGCCTGACCCAACATACTTCACCCAGATGACTTACCCTTCTGCAAGTGTGGGCAGGGTGGATATCTTCCTGCACCATCTGCTTTAGGCTCGCTTGACCAGATATTCTTGCCTTTGTAGGCAGAGGTGCTCGAGGTAGACTTGGCTTTGGCTTGAAAGGCACCTTCTTGGTGCTCTTCCAATCTGCTGGCCCTCCTTTGCTCTTGTGCATAAGAGCATTGATCAGCTCTATTAAAGAGATGCTGGTCAGATCTCTTGAGTTTTCAAGGGATGATATCTTTTCCTCATACCTTTCAGGCAAGGTTGAGATCACCTTCTCCACGATCCTTGCTTCATTAAACTGCTCACCAAGGAGCCTTATGTTGTTTACTACAGCCATACTTCTATCTGAATACTGCTTGACAGTTTTTTCCTCCTTCATTTTCAAGTTCTTGAAGTCCCTTCTTAAGTTTAGAAGCTGTTGTTGCCTTGTTCTTTCAGTACCTTGAAACTCCTCCTTCAGTCTATCCTAGGCCTGTTTTGGTGTCTCACAAGCCATAATCCTTGTAAAGATCACATCTGACACAGAGTTTTGAATGCATGACATGGTTTTGTGCCTTTTGGTCCTTTCATTAGCATGTTGCCTGATCTGAGCTACTGTTGGGTTGGCTCTAAGTGGTGCTGGTTCAATATCTGAGTTGACCACCTCCCATAGATTGAATGCCTGGAGGTAGGTCCTCATCTTGACCATCCAAATATGATATCCTTCTCCATTGAAGACTGGAGGTGCAGCTGGGGAGAAGCCTGATGAAGCCATCGTTTTGTGGTTTAACTATAACAGGTCCACTAAGACAAAAGCTCTGATACCAATTGTTGGGGATTTTTGAACGAGGAGCAGAGGAAGAAATACAGGACAGAACAAGGCAGTATTTTTACTTGCTCACAAATGAGCAGCAAGGGAGCTATGGCTTCAGCTCATTTTGCTCACTCATTCAACTAGAAAAAACAATACATTTATAGCTAAAAACTATCACCAAATACTACCTACTACCACTAAGTAGCCTAGTAAATTGATAAACATAACTTGCACACATTGTAAAGCTGATTTATCAATCTATCATCACCTAATTACATCAAACATGTTACCAACTTAGTTCAAATCAAACTAAGCAACAAAACATTAGCTGAAAGTAACAAACCAGCAGCATATGCTCCAGCTGCAATATGCAAGGCTTGGGCAGCTTCCCCTGCTTCTTGGTCTGCATGGAAGCCAACTTCAACACTCCTCCTTAGCTTTCATGCTGCAAATACCAATCTTTCATCTAGTTTTTTTTTTAACTTGGCAGTCCTTAGATGCTTTGTTTCAAGCCGAACTTGCTCAAGCAATACATTTTCAACCTTGGCCTCATTTTTAACCAAATCTTACTCACACAATTTGACCATACCAGTCTTTTGTGGCAAAGATTCTGCCTTGTTTTCCTTTGCTAATTATAGTCCTGCTTCTTCTTGCTTCCACATGTTGCTGAGCTCACACCTTTGACAGATATGCATATTTGCATACTGTCTTCAACAGGTGTCTTCAACAGGCTCGCAACTATTGGTGCGCTCGCACTTTTGATAAGCTCACAGCTCTCACTTCTCGCTAAGCTTGCAGCTTTGACATCTTGCTAAGCTTGCAGCTTGCACATTTTTACTGAGCTTGCAGCTTACACATTGGAAAGCTCACATTCTTTCCTTGAAACTCCTCCTTCAGCTTATTCAAGCTTGTTTGGGAGTCTTTAAGGTTGAGCTAATGTTGTCTTCTCTTCAAGCAGTCCTTGATAACATGCTTTGACAACTTCTTTCTTTTAACAAGCAGCAGAAGCAAAAATCAATGGCCTTTAAGACTAAGGCTCATGATACCAATTGTTGGTGTTTGACACACTTTATCCAGATGAAATATGAACTTCAGTTTGGATCTTAAACAACAGCGTAATATATCCGGATGAAGAATGATGAAAACTTGAGAATCAGGTCTGGAGTTTTTAAGCAAAACAGAAACAGAATTGAAAAGAAAAGAAAATAAGCAAAGGAAATGGAGAGGATATTGAATGAAAAAGATGATAATTTTTCATTAATTGAACATTGGCAATCTGCCATTACATATATCAAACATGAGATGATCATTACAAGTCAAAATGCTACCTAAACATTTACCTAACACCACTTAAAACATTGAAAATTGTTAAACTAGCTTGCACAAGTTGCTTTGCTGAATTTTCAGTCAATCAACATCTAAAATACATCAAAAGATTTACCAACTAAGTTCTAAAGGAACTAAGTTACAAACTATGAACTTAAGGTAACCAAAATGAGTTGAAATCCGACAGCATCAGTAAGCTTCTGCTTCCGTCTATTGGTCTCAAGTTGCATCGCCACCTTTTCTGGTTTAAGATGCATACTTCACCCGGTAATAATACAACAGTTTGATCGCCTTTCTTTACAGCTGCATGCATGGCTCGGGCAGCTTCTTGACACTTTGGCTTTTTCACATCCTGCATGCAGGCCAACTTCAACACAAACATTGAACAAACTCATTTTAGCTCTTTTAGCTAAATCACAAGCTGCCCATTCAGTTTCTTATATGGCTAATTAGCTCTCATTCATGCCAATTAATTCCAACTGCATGTAGACACCTTAGAAGCTGTCCAATGGCGTTTTCAATGCTGGAGAAGTTTCATGGAACCTTCATGAATTATTCTGGAACTTTCAGCTCATTAAAAACTGAAATCAAATGTCCATTTAGTTACTCTTTGACTATTCGGCTCTAGCCTTAGGATTCTATTATAAAATTTCACCCATTTGCTTGTTGTACAGAACTTCTACTCATTTTTATGAAATTATATTACTTTGTGAGTTACAACTCTCATTGTTCACCTTGGACTAAATTGTCTTATCAAGACAACTCTTGTGGCATCAATCCCGTCTTTCTTTCAAACTTATCACTTTCACAAGTGTTGCGTTCACCTATGCCTTTGGTTCCTATCTTTCATAGATAGTGGGTCAAGGTTTGTTATATTTTCCAAACCGATTTCACCTAAATGCTATATAAGATTAGGGTCAACCTTTTCTATATCGTTGGTTCAATCTTGGCCTTAGCCAAATTCGCCCATTTATCATGTCAACTATCCTTAACCTTTGTTTTTGAGCCTATTTTTCAACCTTTTCCAGGTCATTCCGAAATAACTCAAGTTTTACTTAATTTTACGATTGGGAAATCTAAACGACTCAAATCTTCACCGAGGCGAGATCATATCATTTTATATCAGAGCTAGTAAAAATTTAGTAAATATCGAAGTTTTTAGAATTTCTAAAATTATATTTTGCTGGAAAAAATTGAAAAAAATTCGTAAAAAAAAAGAGGAGTATACATATATTTGAAGTGAAAAAAATTCAGAAATATTAAAAAAAAAAAGAGAAAGAGTTATGAAAATATAAAAAAAAAAGAGAAGAGAAGTTGGTTCATAATAGTTTTTTTTATTCTACCCGGTACTATTTCTTTACCATTCTACCAATTTCGGCCACACTTGAAACCCCTAAATTTGCTTTTAGCCCACCTTTTGTACCAACATCAATTCCTAACCAAACCGACATCACTTTTGCAAACCGACGCCACAACGATTTTCGATTTGTCTAAGTAGTTCTTTGAAAACTTCGAGAGGCAAACTTAAGCGAAAAAGGCAAGAGTGCGATAAGGCCATTAGAGTGTACAAAAGCCAAGAGTTTGAGTGAAACACGAGTGGACTGTTCATTTATTTTCTTCTTTCTTTGTGAGCGGATTGGTGAGGTTTGTAGTGAGGATTTAAAAAAAATAATACTATGTCATGAAGTTCCGAAAGGATTGTTGAAGATGATGATGTTTTGTCTGACCCAACATATCAAGCATTTATTTACGAGGTGGGTCAAATGCTCTAAAGACGTTTAAAACTCATACAAGAATGTTTGGGACGATTGAATGAACGAGTAAACGTGAAGAAAGAGCCCAACGGAAGCAAATTTCACTAAGTCGAGGAACAGAGACAAGATCATCACGGAGACACACATCCAATGACTATTCAAGAAGAGATCCATACCGAGATTCCTACCCATCGTGAAAATCGAGTAGAAAGAAAGAAAGCTTCAAGAATGAAGTCTTTCAAGATGACACATAAGAAGGAAGATATATCTCTTCAAGTGCATCAAGGCGTTCATCCACGGAGGATCATTCACGAAGAGTTGATCGTGACCCCTGTGTAGATGCTGTCCCATCCTTAGAACGAAAAGTTTGTCGTTCTGGTTCATTTGTATCATTTTCATATTGTAATGAAAGAATAAGGCAAAAAGATAAAGAAAATTGAAGAAAAGAGAGACAAGAAATGTTGATGCGAGAAAATGAGCAAATATGGAATGAAATCGAAAGACAAAAAAAAAAGAAATGAAGGAAAAAGAAATAGAAAAAGAAAAAGAGAGTGAGAAACAACAAAACGAGATTGAGACTGAAAAAGAATGTGAGCAAGAAAAGAAAATTGAAAAAGAGAGTGAGAATGAAGAAAGAAACGAGAGTGCAAAAGAAACGAGCGTTGTGGTAAAAGAGAGAAGATTTGAAAATGAGTTAGAAAAAGAAACAAGTGGAAAGGATGAAAGTGAACAAGCGAGGAACATTTTTACTAACCAACCTGTAAGTTGTCCTCATATTACTTTTTTTCAGGTTTTTAAAGACTTGAGTGATAAGTTTCAACTTTATTACCTTCCTGATGAAACACGATTCCATTTGATCAAAAAATGTAAGGTTGAAAATGACATTATCCCACAAGTTCTTAAAGGTAAGCAAGGTAAGAAAACTTTAACAATTGAGTCACGACAATCTAATCTGAATATTGATGAGAAATTTACCGATGACTTAGTTTTGAAAGACTGCCTTATTTTTCTTTGGTTAATTGTCATTCTTTGTTTGTTATGATAATTTCGTTTTAAGTGGAGGCATGAAGAGTTGTTCATTTAATGTGTTTTGTGTTGAAAAATCTGTTGATGTCGTTCGATTAAATCAACAAATACAAAACGCGATCTTATGTGATAACGAGCTTACACATAAAGTGCTTAATTTATTTGAATCTGACAATAATGTGAAATCTCCAAAGTTTTGTGCAGGATCTTCATGTTTGTGGGAAAATTTTTCTTTTGATAAGTTTCGTGTTGGTAAGCTTGTTAAAGACGTTGGATTAATTCAACTTGTGCAAACTTTGGATGTGCGTGATAGCAATTGTTCACATAAAAAGCTTGATTTATTCGATTGTGATGGTTATGTAAATTCTTTATATTTTTGTGCGAAACTCTCTTGTATAAGCATGCCTTTGCGAATGAAATAAAAGGGTTTGATAGCTCGAATATATGTATGCCTAAATCTTGTTTGCTTGGCACATGAGATGTCTTGGTGAAAATCAAATTTTTGTTGCATTGTGAAATGACCGATCAAAACCGTGTTTTTAAACCCATAGCATATATTCCTAAGTTGATGTCAAGCGAAGGTGAGTATCAACATTGTATTTTGAATCAATGTGTTGACCTCTTCTATTTGCTCTGATTTTTACCTTTATTTTATTCGAAAACAAAGCATGTGAATCTTATTGGCTTGCAAAGTCAAAATTCAATTTATGATTCTGGAAATTGCTCCATATTGTGGTTTAAAAGGTTTGAACATGTGTTGGATGATAATGACCTTAACTTGTCTTATGATCTTTCCATGATGCCGGTCAAGAAGTTTTCAAGACAACTTGAATTGGTAAGAGAAAACCTTGTCTTTGATCCTGATGCACATCGTCCTATATCATTATCTAAAGGATTTGAACCATGGGGTGTTGATGTTCAAAACTATAGCTATCGAATGCCTTGTGATTCAGGTTTGTTTCCATGAGCTTTTTGATTCGTTGTGGAAAGGTAAGACCGATTTTTGTTTTTGATTCCGACATTGGTTTATTTATGAATAGCATTTCATCAAGTACTTTTGTGCTTATAACTTATTTTGTCACTAATTGGCTCCATTCTTGTGTAGGTGACAAACTGAAGTGGCATCCTCCTAAAGAGGGAGGGTATGCAAATAACCTACTTCCTTTATCGCACCAATTGTGGTTCTTGGGGTTTTGGAAACGATTTTGCTAGACTTATGAACAAAAGAGTTTGAGTCCTTGAGAGTTTCTTCGCGAGCAAATGGCCCGATTTGAGGACAAATCGTCTTCAAGAGGGAGGGTATGATGCAATCCCGACCGTATCATGTTACGATGCAACTCGACACCATCGAGATTGGCCTAAACAAGAGGGGCCTAAGTGCAAAATGAAGCCTAATTTTAGTTTGTTCATTTGTGTGCAAGCCTTAATTAAGCAAGTTTGGGTTAGAAACCATTGCTGCAAAAATCGAACAATCAAAGAAGTCCAATTTAAATGTTCTATGCAATTTGCTATAAGCTCATTCATAGCTCATCCAAGCTCATTGAGCTCAATATTATTCAGCTTTAGCTTGTGCATCAATTTGTTGGAATATCTAACTCGGTTTCAGCTCAAATTTAGCTTTACTTAATCTATGCATTTTTTTAGCTTACTTAGTTGCTAGAATAAATTTAAATAATATTTAGTTTAAGTAATTAAATGTGTCTTAAGCTAATTAACATGTCTAAGAATATTCGGCATTAATATGTCTAAGTAATTAAATATGTTTTGATTACTACAGCCATTTAATATGTCTTAGCTCTTACAACTATTTAAAATGTCTTAAGTTTGTACAACTTAAATTGAGCTATTGAAGGGTGCCTTAACCGAATTTATTTGCTGCTTAAAGGTGTTCACACAAGCTGATTTCAGCTAGCTCAAGTGCATGGAACGACATTAAAGAGGAGCATGTATCTGGCTGGAGCATTAAGTGGAAATAATTCAGCTGCTGTTTTGAGCTTCTCCAAAAGTCTATTCGTGGAGTTCAATGGACAAAAATACATATTCAAATTAGCCCATTCAGCTAACTAAATGATTTCATACCATGGAAGCTTTTTAAATTCTTTGGTTCACACTTGGAGGCTGATTGAATTCAAGTGTTCACACATTTGGGATGTCAGTGTGCTTAAACTACCATTAATTTGGTTGCTGCTTATTTGGCTGCCCAAGGAGGAATTAAGGGCTGCTCATAATGTCTTCAGCTGATCAAACATTGAACAAATTCATTTCAGCTCTTTTAGCTGAATCACAAGCTGCCCATTCAGTTTCCTATGTGGCTAATTAGCTCCCATTCATGCCAATTAATTCCAGCTGCATGTAGACACCTTAGAAGCTGTCTAATGACGTTCTCAAAGCTAGAGAAGTTTCATGGAACCTTCATGAATTATTCTGGAACTTTCAGCTCATTAAAAACTGAAATCAAATGTCCATTTAATTACTCATTGACTATTCGGCTAGCCTTGGGATTCTATTATAAAATTTCACCCATTTGCTGGTTGTATAGAACTTTTGCTCCTTTTTATGAAATTATATTACTTTGTGATTGTACATCTCTCATTGTTTACATTGGACTGAATTGATTTATCAAGACAACTCTTGTGGCGTCCATCCCGTCTTTCTTTCAAACTTATCACTTTCACAAGTGTGGTGTTCACCTATACCTCTAGTTCCTATCTTTCATAGATAGTGAGTCAAGGTTCGTTATCTTTTCCAAATCAAAGTGCTATATAAGATTCGGATCAACTTTTTTTATATCGTTGGTTCAATCTTGGCCTTAGCCAAATTCGCTCATCTATCATTTCAACTATCCTTAACCTTTGAGTTTTAGCCGTAATTTTACGATTGGCCAATCTAAACAACTCAAATCTTCACCGAGTCGAGATCGTATCACAGAGCCTATTAATTTTATCAAAGAAATTCCAGTAAGGGTCAGCCTTATATTGGATGTGTGAATTTCAAATCAAATTGTAGGCTATGTTTCCCTAACAGGCTATTTGTTGAAACTGAATGGAATCTGCATCGCTGCCATCTTAATAGTTAGTGTACCTTTTCGTTTTTGGGTGTTATTTCTATTTGGTTGTTAGAAAAATGAATGGGAAAGGTCGAGTTTGATTTAGTGGCGGGTGATTTTTTTTTTTTGAAAGAAAAGTTAAAAAACTTTTGTTTTGTTTTCAAGAAAATGAGGAAATTTCATTGAAATTTTGGCGGCAGCGGAGTTAAAGTACGTGATCATGAAGGTTTGCTCCATTAATTAATGTCCTGGTCCTGAATATAGCTGAAGCTCTGGCAGCACCCAAGACTCTGGAATTTGCTTATCATATGGGGTTTCAATCTGTTATTTTGGAAGAAGGTTCCGAGCAAATACTATTGATTGGCCATACACGGGTAGCTGGATTATGAGGTTCTCAAAGTGCAATGTGCAACATGTAAAGAGTTCGGGTAATGAGGCGGCAAATGAAGCTTAAATCAAGAAACTACACAGGTAGACTTGTATAATTCAAAGCTATATAATAATATTAGGAAAGAAACAGACCAAGACCCAAAAAAAAAAAGAAAGATAAAGGAGAGAATTACTAAATCAGAATGTAATTACTTTTTTTGGAGTTTTAGCAACAAAATAATGGACCATTGTCAATTGTTGGGCCAAACAAATTTTTTGACAATTTGACTATGATTATGATCAGAATAAAATAGAACAGATTCAGTTAGCTATTATTCTCCGAGACTACTTACTTGGTTGGAGCTACGATAGAGCATGGCATAATGATTTGTACGCCCCTACACACATCTTAAATTTCTCTTCAGCCATCTCCTGCATAAATGTATAGATGTTACGTCACTACAAAAAAATTAAAAGAAACCATGACGGGATCCGCTTCACTACAGAAACACAACAAATTTGATAAACCAGAAATTAAAATCCATAAAAATTTCGTTTGGAATTAGATGAGCAGCCAAAAACAAAATTTTTGCAAATTCTAACTAACCTGTGAAGGACCTTGATGCTTATCAGGATGCCACTTCAAAGCTGATATGTGAAAGCTGAATGGCAATTTTAATGAACTTTAGAATACATGCATATAAAAAAATTGGAGCAAGGAAAAACTCAAATATGTAACGTCCAATCTTCAAGATGACAGGCCTCTCAAATATTAGGTTGAGTACTTACGCATTCTTAACGTCTTCAATCTTTATGGGGCCTGCTCGAGGCAAACCAAGGATTTCTCTATCAGAACATGATCCTACATCATATGACTTCTCCTCCTCAGACTCAGACTCAGAGTCACTAGTATTTTCCCACTCCTTCGTCCTTTGATTTATCCAGCCTGATTTTTCTCTCCACTCAAATCCAGATTCTGGATTCTTGAAAGACTTATCTCCACCAGAAGCCCAAGTATACCATTTGTTCCCAAATTTAGCTTGAAAGATTCTCTCAGGATGATCAAAGTCGTCAGAGAAACTCTCTCTTCTAAAATTTCCTGCACCATGTAACAAAAAGGACAATGAGTGTCAAATATGAGAGCTAGTTCTGCTAAAAATAGTGCATAAAGGAGGCTTCTTTTTTTCTTTTTAGTTGTGCTTCAATAAACAGTAAGGGGAAATGAATGAAAAAAGAAAAGAGGAAGCTCACGTTTAACTTTTTTGCGGTTAGATTTCCCAGCATGTCGTCCAGAATACCTTGACGACCGCTTCTTGTCAGAACCATCTGAATCCCAGCCTTCTGTCCCATCAAATTTCCATGTTCGAACTTCATCCTAGATAAAAGCCAAAGGCAAGGTTTATATTTTAATTTCAGGTACTAATGAAAACTGTAAACTCAAATCTTTTGGTACAATGTAAAGCAGAAGGAAGATAAAAGGCATTCATGTTTTAGATACATTCCAGTCCAATGGTTTCTTGGTAAATAAATAACATTCAAGCTCTACATGCATGTCAAGTCCACTGGATTTTTAAAAAATCAACTTATCATCGTCCATTGAAAACGAACAGCAACCTCAGTCTTTCAATGGCCTAACTGAAATCATAAGCTTCTACTATGCTCGGACCCTAGATGCACATTTTATGGGATGTTGTACGAACCATAAACTTAACAATTTTGGTTCCATATAA
Organism: Gossypium hirsutum; assembly: GCF_007990345.1. Taxonomy (NCBI): domain Eukaryota; kingdom Viridiplantae; phylum Streptophyta; class Magnoliopsida; order Malvales; family Malvaceae; genus Gossypium; species Gossypium hirsutum. The sequence goes on along the minus strand of NC_053434.1, from coordinate 75,467,423 downwards.
ATGACAGCAATGCCAATATGAAGAAACACAAAATAATTTCAAGGCTTGAACCTATGTTTGTTCGGGAACACTAACATGTTTTATGTTACAACTTGTAATGAAATGTAAACATGCTTCATAGAGGTTTTTTGTGGGAGATAATTAAATGGCAATAACAAACCAGGAAATGAGGTTTTATAAGCCTACAATGTAGGCAGATCAGATAGATCTTTCATGCATTATTGGCTCCTCCAAAGAAAATAATTTAAACTTGGTCCTATCCTAATAAAATAATTTGCCTAGGGGCTGGAAAGATCCTTTAAAATTCATAAATCCTGCTTATTGAATACAAAAGTAATTTTATTGATGAATTGTCACAATAACCCATGCTAAAACCCATTTGATTTTGCAGTGCAATTACTGAACAATTGCATGGTTTAATAGAATCTATCATCTTTGGATAAGATAGGTTTTGGAAAATAGTACAGTAAACAAATTTAAAATTCTGCCTCTGAAGTGGCCAGTTACATCAGTAACTAAAATGGAAATTATCGGCATTGTGATCCATTATACAAGAGCCTTCATCTCTTCAACAAATCAAATATTCTTATAATTCTCTAAAACCTTTCACTTAACATGTTCTTATTCACCCTTGTGGTTTAACATACCCAAAAAATAAAAATTAGCAGAAAAAGAGGCATAAAAAACTTTGGTTGGCAAACATGAAGAAATATGCATGTAACAAACATGAATTGATGGTATTTCTTAGGGTGCTCTCTCTCCAAAGATTTCAGAAAAAGATAACCGGGTGCCATCATTCTCAATCTATAAATTAGTCCTCAGGATCCAACCTTCTACCATGAGATTGCACTATCGACATGTCCAAACATTTACAATTCGGCCAACTTGTAGTCCATTTGGTTAGATGACACCTAAACAGTCCTAATACTTTCAGCATGACCAAAATCAAACTTGGATAAAACTATATAAATTGGATTCTTTCAATTGAAACTCCAAAGCACTGGGAAGACTGTTGGTCCATTAATTGAAAAACTCCTTAATACATCCGAATAAGCAAATAAAATTGGAACGAAACTACTGGTGTCAACCAGGCAAGTTTAGTCGGGTTTGGGTCAAGTAACTTCAGTGCATAAAAAAAATTGGGTTTTGCTCAGTTCAAGTCATTTCAGGTTCAAATTGTTTAGTTTTAAGTTAAAACCAGTTTAATACAAGGTTAGGATCTTGGTTTATTCAGGTCTGGATCATCTCTGAATTCAACAATTTTAGGTTCAGATAATTTCAATTTTGGTTGGATTGTAAACTTTTATGGTCAAATCAAGTTAGGTCAACTTTTGATGCAGACAACTAGGTGAGTCGTACAATTTAGAGTGAGTTTCAATAATAGAGTTTATCGCAATCTAATTATGCCATAACTATAACATAAATAGTGCATAAAAAATATTGAAGTTCACATCTTGAATAAGATCAAGGTTCTAAACCAAATAGGAGTCCAGAAAAGTTTACCTGGAATGAAACATTTGAGCAACCACTATTATAGAGAAGGTTTTTTAGAGCACTCTTTGCGTCAGCACGCCTTTGATGTACTCTATATCTTATGTGATTCTGCATTAATATTTGAAATGTCAGAAAATTTCCATTTTTTATGAACACATAAAGTAAGAAGTAAAATGCCAGAAGCAGACAAAAGGTTCATAACAAAGCTACTTGGGAAGGATGAAATTAACAAATAGCAACATCTTAATCAGTTACTAGAAGACACCCATCACCTGGTCAATGTGAACATTAAAATTAATCATGGGGAATCCTTTTGTGAGATGCATTAGAATTTTATTTGCACTAAAAGATTGCTAGGAATGTTCCCAGTCCACGATGAATAAGATAGCTGTTTTAGCAATCAAGCATGGTTATCCTCGGCATACAAACTCGAACTGGAATTTGGTCTGCTAAGTTTTCAGAAAATTACCAATCTAAAAACGTGCCAATATGATATACTAGGACCAAGATGATTAAAAGATGCAGGCAGATAATTACATAAATAGAGGCTGCCAAAGCTATATACCTTAATTGGTTGTTGTGTTCTTCTTTCCTCCTGCAAAAATATGGTTAATTGTTAAATTTTCTCATCAAAAGCAATGCATACAGATTTATACGAATTACTAAACCAAAATTTTCATGCATTACAAACATCTGAAGCTCAATTCTATGCAACTGGTGGTGGCCAGAGGAGGAAACAAGTAGGCATACTTATTCACATAGAAGATGAAGTACTTTGATCAGAACCAGGAAGAGACAATATGGGAAGCTAAACATAATGAATATAGAATAAATCTCAACGGTAGCATCTATAACAATCAGCAAGCAGAAACTTTTAGCATGAAACATTGAAGCTCAAATTTCTCAATTTAATTTTGAAGTTAAAGATTAATTTACATAGCACTCAGAGAACAAGACTATTTCTTTCATCTAAGAAATGCCACAAATTAGAGCTATTCAAGGATTTGAACTTTCAGAAACCCTATCTACAGCCATTCAAATAAAAATAGAAATCCAAGCTCTCCCCGAACTCACAAAATCCCATTTGCTCTTCCATTTTTCACAGGTAACAGGCGTAGAATGAAACGAAGCAACGTGGGTTGTTGCAACAGTAGCCGTTGCTTTTGAAGATAAGAAAGGTGGAACCAATGAATTCTTCAGTAGAAACACGTTTCGCCATCTAGGTATCTGCATAACCGATAAAATCAAGACAAAAAGACACTCTCTTCAAAATTAGCAGCACCAATAGAGGAAGCTTTGGGTTTTCCTTTTGGTGGTAAAAAGAATTGGTTCTAAGTAACAAAAGGGTTAAATCTTTTCCGGGTGGAGGATGATAACAGAAGTTTATGTTTCTCAGTTGATTTGGATGTCTGAAAGTTTAGCTGATGATGAAACCGAAGCAGAAAGTCGAATCGAAACATGTTCAAATTAAGGGTTTCGGGGTTGGATACTAGGATGGGATGGATCCTTTCATTGTTCTCAGGCAATTGCAGAGACCTGAATCAGTAAACTCCAAAGGGACCTAAACCTAGGCCCAGATAAATAGGTGTTGGTTAAAGATTAACTTAGAGCCCAAAACTATAATATCTTCGTCCATCAACTATATCATATAGAGGTATTCATGAGCCCATTCAGGTTAGCCCAATAAAAATTTTAGGTTCATTTACTAGGCTCGACTTGGCTCGAAAAATGTGTCTAAAATTTTATTTAACTTTAATTTAAAAAAATGCTAAAACCCTGATTCGACTCGGCCGTATTAATTTTTTATATAATTTTTAAAATATATATAATACATCAAAAATATTAAAAATATTAAAATAAATATTTCCCAACAAATTAAAATATATATATGTATACTTAAATAACATTGAGATATACAAAATTAATAATAATAAAAAGCAAATGCCTCTAAAATAGTAACAAAATTAACAGTAAAACAAGAGTTACACAATATCCAAATAATAACTATAAAATAGTAGGTAACAAATTATGAAATGGCATCAAAATAGTGAAAAAAGAACAAGAAGAAAACAACAAAAAACAACAAAAAAAAGTTTTAAAAAAATAGCAATTTTTTTTGCATATTCGAGTCGGGTCGGGCTGGGCTCGGGCCAAAAAAGCCTTACTCGAAGCTTAGCCTGTTTTCTAAACAGGCCTTATTTTTTGTCTAAGCCCATTTTTCTGACCTATATTTTTACCCAAATCCTCCCACTTTTCAAGCAAGCCGTCGGATCGGGCTAGGTAGCCCGACTCATGGACAAGTCTAATATCATATAGAAGATTATAATTTGATCACTCACTTATTAAGATTTTTTTTTCAACCAATAATTAAATAGTTAACACAAAGGTAATGTGAACTTTTAAATTTTATATATTATATTAATTTATTTTAATTTTTAATTTTTAATTTTCAATATTTAGATATTGTGCCATTGTTGTGTTAATACTAAAAAAATAAAATATTATAGTAAATTTAAAAAATACATAAAATTCCTTAGTAGTATTTTCAATTGAGTTTTAGTTTTATTTGTATTAGTATTGTTGCCCGTATAGGAGGACATGAGTTCGAGTGTATTGAAACACATTATCCTCTTATTTAAAGGTTTAGATAAATCATAATAATAATAATAATAAAGGGCAAGTTTTGGAGAAACGATTTGTAACTTTCTTAAATACTGATAATCTCTATGGTGGGTTAGTCATGTTCCTTTATGAAAAATTATGTGTTTATTATTTATTTTCTCGAATTTTTTGAAAACTTTTTTTTTTATGAAATGGGATTGTTTTATTAGTGACATCCATTATATGCATGTGTTCATTAAAAAGATTTTTTTTATGAAGATGCTTAAAGATTTTAAATTTGATTAAAACTATATAAGGAGGTTTTGAACTTAATATATATTTGTGTTATAAATAATTTTATTTTTAAGTGAATGTTCATCAATATTAAGATAAATTTGATATATTTTAGGACTTTAATGTTCATTAGAAGTATAGTTTTATTTTATTTATACTTCTTATGTCTATAAATATAAATTTTGAAAAAATATTGTAAACATCTCAATTGATCAATAAAAATACGTATTTCTCTTTTGCTTTTTTATTTCTTATTTTTTTACTCCTTTTTATCTATATAACACATTACTAACATAATTCTTTTTTAAACTTTTTCTTCTTAAATTATCTCTCATAACCTAAACAAAATTTGTAACGCACTAAACATGGCATGATAATTGAAACCAAGTATGATGTCTCACAACTTAAAATCAGAGTAATTCTTAAACAAATCATTCAGTGGAAGCTTGTAAAACTTTTCAGATTTAAGAGTAGAAAACATGTAATGGCTATTACTTTATAAAGGTTTCAATGTACATCACTGGCGTTTTAAAATAGGGTTTAATTCATTTGGTAGATAAGTTCAAATAAATAGGTTCGTGAACAAATTATAATAATTCAAATACAAGCATTGAAAGTTAAGAAGATTCTCATAAAAAGAATGTCTTAACAAAATAATAGATCATTATACAGATTGGTTTCAAAAATACATTTAGACGCCACTCCCAAAGGTCATGCATGATACAAGAAAAAAAAGACAGCCCACAATAGTAGTAGTGCTCTAGCGTAGTCCCTTCAATAGAAAGGTTTCCTTCAAACAGCACACCTGAGAATGAAAAGATAACAGAGTAAGTTCATACAATTTTAGTGAGTTCCAAAGGTAAATAGAAACCATACACACTATTTCTTACGATAATATCAAACCTTTCAGAAGGAGTTTCACATATTAATCGTAATACGCCCAATGACATTCACAGAACATAGACAAATTTAATACACCAATTTACATAACACATGGGCGGACATTATAGACCAACTTAACATTACATAGAGACTTAACATTATATAGAGAACTCATCTTCATTGTGACAGTCCTAATTCGACCCTAGTCGGAATGTGGTTTCGGGGCCACAAGATCGAGTCCCAAAATTTATTTAAAATTTGATTGCATATCCTCTATGTGTATTAGTGCATGTGTGAAAATTTGATGTTTTAATTTAGACTTATGAATGTGAATTTCATGTGATTGACTTAGTTGAGAACTTAAGAAAATATGATAGGGGAATATGTAAGGATCAAATAATAACAAAGTGAGGAAACTTGGGTTTGCATGTCAAATTGCCCAAAAACCCAAGTAGTGGCCGGCCAAGCCATGATGCCCCATCTACTAGGTTGAATTTCAATGCAATTCTTTTATTAGTTAACAATTAAAATAAATTAAAGAAAGGAATTAAAAAGAAAAGATGAATAAAATAAGGAAGGAAGAGGGAGTATTCATCTTCTTTCTTTTTTATTTTGCAATTGCCGTGAGTTAGGAGAAGGAAGGAAGAAATGCTCTAGACATTCGGCCAACTCAAAAGGGGTTGATTAAGGCAGGATTTATGTTACTTTTACTAAATTCTTGTGAAAATCTAGTTAGTAGCCAATGTCTTATTACAACCCATATGTTAATTTTCTACCTAAAGGGGTACTTAGATGGCATATGGTTAGGAAGAGGTAAAGGCTAAGAGTATGGTGCTTTTGATGTTGTGAATGGAAGTAGTGGAAAAGTGAAAGAAAATTTATGTAGAAATGTGGTATATGTGGATTTATAGGATGTTACAAATAGATGTGAAGCCATGCTAGATTAGGAAAAATTCGGTCAAGTGTTCATGAGATGAAATTTTGTGTTTAGATGAATTAAAGATGATAGTATAGTTGATATCATATATATATATATGCATATTCGGCCATCAAATTAAGAGCATAGGTGATGTTGAGTCTAAGTTTTGCACATTCGGCTATATATATATATATATATAAATGTATGCCCATTCGTGATATTACTTTTGGATTATATATAATCGACTAAAAATGAGTAATTAGCAAGGGTGGTTGCCGAATGTCCAATTATATATATATGCATGTGTGATTGGATTATTAATAGTAGGGTGATAGCATATGGTTATTACCCGAATAGCTCAAAAACATATGGTAGGAAGATAAGAATTAGTCTTGTATCTCCTATGATATGAAATCATTAATATTTTGGTATAAATATTTAGCAAGACGGTTAAACTAGTTAATTTATTGATTAAGCTCAAGAAGTTAAAGGAGGAGAATCAAGCAAAGGCAAAGGAAAGAACATCGAGTAGCCGAGTTGGAACCGTTTTACCCAACACAAGGTAAGTTATTAAGCATATATTTTGTATTGATTTAAATAATCATAATACCTATGTACTTATGCCGAATGGAATGATATATAAATGCATGTAGTGACAAAATTATCGAGTGTAAAAAGAAGTGAGGTGTATTGAGTTGTTGATTTCGGCACTAAGTGTGCGGGTATAAACATTTACGATAATGAGATTGGCACTAAGTGTGCGAGTTTAATTGCATAGTACTAAGTGTGCGAGTTTGATTATTAAGCACTAAGTGTGCGGACTTACTATATATTTTCGAATAATTATTAACGTTAAGTGTGCGACTTTATCGAGTAGATCATGGACAGCGGAGTGAGTAGATACTTTGAGTTCATGAGGAATAGACGTTATGTTTATATTTGGAACTGAGCTTGGTAAGTCTTGAACCTATGTGGTGATTATATTTGAAGTTAGGAACATAAGATTATTGTGGAATAGATGAAATGCTATTATTAGTATAATCTAAACGAAAATAAAATGATGTGTGGAAATGCATCAAATATCATATCGAATATCATACGAGATGTCAATGGAGGCTTGGCTAGTTGAGAGCATGTAATGATAAATGTGCGTGAAATTATAGCATAGTCAGTATGGATGGAGTACCTAATCTTGCATTATTTGTTTTCTTTTATGATACTTTATAAATGGACGGCAGTGTAATGCTTATGACTTACTGAGTTATATACTCATTTGGTGTGTTTATTTGTCACTTATTTAGGTTCCTTTGATCCATTTTTGTGTGCTCGGGACCATTGTCGAAGTCATCACACCAGCTTGCAACTTTTTGGTATCTTCTTCTTAGTTGGTCTAAGAGAACATTTCGGCATGTATAGGCTATTATGTTTTGTTTGAACTTTGGTATGTATACTTTTAGCCATGCGAAAATGGCATCAATGTTAAGTTGGATTTGGTCTTATGATACTTAGTTATAAGTAATAGTTAAAGTCTATTTGATTATTATGCCGTGTGTCATGGTTAATCATTTCCGGTGTTACACTCATGATATGGTTATTGAGTAGTAAGGAAATGCTTGGTAATGATTAGCCTTTGGTATGGCTAGTCATGATCATACTTGGTGATATGTATGTTAAATTACTCTAATAGGTAAAATTTACTCTAATAATAGATGCAGACAGCAGTAGTGATGTGAAATTAAAAAATCACTAAAAATAGTAGAAATGGAATTAAATAATGAATAAATTATGTAATCGAAGCTGGATGAGTCTATTTTCATATGGAAGAAACTAAAAGACCATATGAGCCATATTTTATGAGATTTTTAAATTTTTGTGAAACAGGGCCAGAGCGATTTCTGGATCCCCTGTTCTGACTTTGGAAATTCACCATAAATTTTGTAGAGATAATTAGAAGTCATACTTTATATGTACAGATTCATTATTTAGTCTAGATTCATTAGAGACAAGCGGCATAGGCATTGAAGCCCTGTGTAGGGAGATATCTAAGTCGTAATGCTCAGAGGTCAGAGTAGTCGAACCCTGAAACAGGGGAGACTTTAACAAATAAACTGTACTAATTGGCCCAACAAAAAATTCTAAATTTTTTTTTATTAGATATATATATGAGTCTAGTTTCAGGAAAAATTTACTAAATTTTATTTCGAGTCTCGGAACTCAAGATATGAATTTTTAAGTGACTATAACGCAGATTGACAGCTTGTCTGGGAGTTTTAAAATAAATTGTTTGAGCTGTATAAATGATGAATTAAGCCTGATAACACCTCGTATTCGACCCCGGTGACGGCCACGGTTTCGGGGTGTTACATTCATACCCGCCACGTACCTATAATTCAAAGTCAGAGCATATCATATAGTCTTGTTCTCATACATACTCCCCCTTAACAACTCATATCATTTTCGTTCAAAATTGCATGTTTTATTGTGATATGTCAATATCATTTGCAATATAGCTGACCTACCGGAGGCATCACGAACATATTTCCCCTTCTCCTTCACCACAGATCATATCTCACATATCACATGTCACATCCCAAATCTGGTGAGTCCAAGGTTAAGGCGTGTTGTAGTGAAATAATTTATTTGGTGAGGTGTAATCCACCAAATTACTTCTTCTGGCAAATACATGTGGGCGTATCGTAATCACCGTGGCAGTACGTGAAGACTCTATTTCAGGTTATATTGGTACATAAAGAGAAATATCTTATTAAAGTAAAAAGGTAATTAAGATATAAGTTATCGCCTAAAGCATACTACGCCTTGTTTGTCTGAAGTACTGTGCTAGTTGGGTTGTAAAGTGACTTGGTTAAGGACCAACAAGATTGACTGGTCAAATATCATTATTTCAGGATTCTCATTTATGTTTCTCTCAAAACTAAAAGCCATTAGGAGAGACAAATTATGGATTCAAGCAACACTAATTAAGTTCCAATAAGTTAAGTGAGTTATATATATGGGTGTGAAGGATTTGGAAGAAAGTTCTTCTTCCTTCAATATTACTCTTTGTTCCTTTTCTAAATCTAAATGTAATCTTTTCTTTTCAATCGGGAAGTTAAGATTTTTAGATTTATTTGTGGTTGTCCCATCTCCTGGTAAGTATTACAACTTTGCATATTAAGTTTTTGGAAGAGTAAGTCTAAAAGAGGTGTATGAACAATAAGTTGTAAGTATAAGGCTTTGCATGGGGGTTATCAGTGATTGAGATGATAGTAATTTGTATGTAATAGAGTTTTAATGGTAATCTTATGTCCTTTAAGCAATTGTTATTGTTTCATGAAGAATGTCTGAGTCTAGAACTTTGAACTACAATGGGTGAGTATTAGGTGAGTCTCTATCCTGACTCTTATATGTGGATTGTTCAAGTAGAAGTATATATATAATGGATGATGATATTTGTAATAATTGGTAAGTGTATAAGTAAAGTAAGGATGAGACATGTGTTATATGTATAAAATCTATTGATTGGTAGGCATGCAGGTAAAGTTTGATATACGTAAAGTATGAATCAGTCAGGAATGTGAACAATTTTGGTTAAATGAATGTTCAGCAATGTCCCTCTGTTAAGCCTTTGGTAGGAAAATTATATTGCTAACCAAATTGGTAGATCCTGATAAAACAAGTGTAAGACTATGAGGTTAATACACATCGCCTCTTAATATGATATGAAAACACTCATGATGTAGCCTCTAGTAATATGAAGACTGTAACAGCCCGATTTTGAGGCTAGTCAAAATAATGGTCTCGGGACCACAAATCCAAAGTTAAAAAAATTATTTTATTATTATTTAGATGTTAAATCATGTTTTAAGAGTGCATGAGAAATTTGGTGAAGAAATTTTAACGTTTGTGAGCCCAATTGCAAAAAAGGACTAAATCACATAAAGTGTAAAAGTCCTAATTTGATAGCTAAAGGTGTTATTTTATTAGAGAATAAAAAATGGGGGATTTTAAAGGACAATTAGACCCTTTTAAAGGGTATAGTCGGCCATAGAGTCAAAGAAGGGACAAAATTTTAAAATTTGGTGAGTTAGGTGGCTTATTTTTTACCAAAATAGAATAAATAAATGAAGGATGATATCATCCCTTTTTCATCTTCTTCCTCCACCAAAAATTTTAGAAAAGAGTGGGGTTTTAAGAGCTTTAAATTTCATAAACTTTAAGCCTTCACAAGTAAGTGATCCTAATGACTTTTCTTAAAATTTTTGTACTTTTGAGCCATTGAAGCATGAGTTTTCAAATGAGGGTACTATTTTGCAAAATGATTAAGAGTTTAGGGTTTTTCCATGAAAGGATTTGTGTTGTTTTCTGATTTTTTATGGAAGAAAATGAGTCTTGGGTGTCTTATAAACAACTTTTGTGAAAAGTGTTAGCATGAAAACACCTAAAGGGACCATTTTGCGTAAGTTGTAAAATAAGTGATGAATGTGTGAAATAGTGGGAATTTGGAGTTGTTATAAGAGTAAAAAAGAGTTTGTCTAAGCTTAAGATACGAAGAAATTCGATAAAAATAAATTTTCGGGTCGAGGGGTAAAATGGTCATTTTGTAAAAGTCTGGGGGCAAAATGGCCATTTAGCCCAATTGTGAATTGTTGAGTGTTTAGGTTGATAAATTGACTTAATAAGTGCATTTTGTTATTATAGATCAAGAAATACTGAGTCTGAACCTAGATCGGGGGAAAGCCAAGCAAACCGACTAAATCGACTAGTCGCCACATTTTGTAATCCGAAGTAAGTTGTATGTAAATAATACAACTACATTATAAATTATACGTGCTTGAATTATTATAACATGAATTGCTTGATTGTGAAATTGAGAATGTATAATGATAAATGAGATAGTAGAATTTCGGTTGGAACCTTAGGAAGTAAACCGGATATTTATGCCATGACATTTGGGTCATTTGTGTGTGAGTTAGTGTAAGACATGTCTGGGACATGCATCAGGCACATTATGAGAGCCAGTGCAAGACCATTTTTGGGACATGGCATCAGCATTGAGACGAGGGCTAGTTTAAGACATGTTTGGGACATGCATCGGCCTCAAGACGTAAGCCAGTGTAAGACATGTCTAGGACATGCATCGACTGCGAGATGTTAATCAGTGTAAAACCATGTCTGAGATATGACAATGACTTGAGATATGAGCCAGTTTAAGACCACGTCTAGGACATGGCATCAGCACCTTACCCTATACTTGACGCTTATGTAATATCCGGTAGTATCCCAAATGGTTCAATGGTGAAAGTTATGTTTTAAGCTGATAATGAAAGTATAACCGTGTTGTGAGTTGTATAGGTACCTAATTGGTACGTATTAGATATGAGCTCAATATATAATATGTGAATTGTATGGATGGTAATGAGTAAGTTATGCTTATGCCTACCTTGGTGTTATGAGCATATTGATCATTGATAAATTGTTGTTGTATACTTACTTATATGCAACTTACTAAGCTTTTATGCTTACTCCTTTTCCTTTCCATTTCCTTACAGTGCCGCCTAACTAGCTCAAGGATCATGAGAAGTCAGATATATCGATCACACTATCAACCGAAGCATTCGGTATAGTTGGATTTATATTTTTGAATATGGCATGTATAGGACTTAGACTTTATTATTTTGTGTCATTGAGGTTTGGCCATATGTATTGGCTTGGGTTGGGAACTTTTCAATTTGTATTAAGCCTTGATGGCTAATATTCATTTTGAATTTATAAAAGATGCATTATCATGGTTGAATGAATGTCTATTGTGGTTGATTTGGTTATAGGAATTATACTTGTTTTGATATTGGTTGGTTTTTGTATGGAACTACACATGTAAGGGTGACAATGGGGCTTGGTAAATAGCCTTATATTGTCCATATAGGTAGGCACACGGGCGTGTGTGATACACGATCTTCCCCATGGGCATGTGGTCCGACCGTATGTCCCTTCACGTAAAAATTTCAAGTCAGTATGCATGGTAGTAAAAACACGGGCAGAGACACGACTGTGTGTCTCAGTCGTGTGACAGGAACAGCCTAGCACACAAGCGTGTGACTTGGCTGTGTGGCCCTTAAGAATTGCTAACGTCAGAAACAGAATGTCTAGGTTTTGCACACAGACTAGGACACAGACGTATCATGGCTGTGTGAAGGGTACGGGCCAGAGACACGAGCGTGTGCCAGGCCGTGTGAAAACCCCTGTAGGTGTACATTTAGAATTAATTCCACATGTGTGGAGAACACGGGCTATTGCCCCTCCCAATGGGCGTGTGCCCCTACGTCAAGTGACATTTTTCTATAGTTGGAAAACAGACTCGGATTGGTTCTGAATGATCCTCGATGTGTGTTTTGGGCCTCGCACACCCATATTAAGAATATATTGATAAGTTTAAGAACATTTAAATATTCCAAGTCATGAAGACTTGGAATTGGTTGTAAGTATGAGTTCAAGTTAGGTAACGCCTCGTATTCTGCCTCGGTGTAGGATACGGGTATGAGGTGTTTCATTTAGTGGTATCAGAGCTATGGTTTAGTCGGTTCTAAAACTAACCTAGCGAGAGTATGAGTCTAGCTCTACATGCCATAATTATATATTGATAGTGTGACGACTTCTGACGATTATCAATTATATTTTCATATAGTAAATGGATCCTGATAGAGCTACGGCAGATGACGTGGAGAGTAATGCACCGGCTCTTGTCGAAAGGACTGCACCAGTTGAGAGTGAGCCCGTGACTATGGGCCAAGGTGGAGGGGCTAGAGAAGCCTATCTCCGAATGATGGATGCTTGGTACACGGAGTTCGTTAGTGCGAACCCGAGCACTCCACTTGCCCCACCTCTTCCGATCCCTTAGTATGCCCCGGTAGCTCCGCAAGGCACGGACATGTTTAGGAGGGAGAAACCTCCAGTGGATAAGATTTAGAAACAATAGGCTAAGGAATTTCGGGCTAGTATAGATGATGACCCAGAAAGAGCAGAGGTTTGGTTGGAAAATACCATTAGGGTATTCGATAAACTATCGTGCACACCTGAAGAGTGAGTGAAGTGTGCAGTGTCACTCTTATGGGATTTGGTGTATCAGTGGTGGAATACTCTCGTGTCCATTGTACTGATAGAGAGAATCACTTGGGAATTCTTCTAGGAAGAATTCTAGAAAAAGTATATTAGCCAAAGATTCATAGATCAAAAGAGGAAAGAATTTCTAGACCTAAAGCAAGGCCGAATGTTAGTGACGAAATATGAGCGTAAATATGTGAGGCTCAGTAAATATGCGTGGGAGTGCATGTTTGTAGAAGCCACTATATGTAAGAGGTTCGAGGATGGTCTTAATAAAGATATCCGAGTATTTGTTGGTATCTTAGAACTGAGAGAATTTGTAGTGCTCGTTGAGAGAGCATGCAAGGCAGAGGAGCTGATAAAAGAGAGGAGGAAAGTGAATATTGAGTCGCGAGATTCGAAGAAGAGACAGATGGGGAAATCACATTTGTCCTCATCTAAGAGATCGAAGGAATTCACTACCCGATCGAATGCTTCGGTGGGGTTTTTGAATAGAAATAAGAACTAGCAGAACGCAACTTCTAGAACTCAGACCGCTTCTGTCTCGAGTGTCGGTAGTGATCAGCCAAATAGGCCAAAGTGTTCGCAATATGGCAGACGCCATTTCGGAGAGTGGCAAGGTAAAGAAAGAGGGTGTTTTAAATATGGGTCACTGGACCACTTCATCTGAGACTGCCCTAAAATGGAAGAAGGGGAGAAAAAGCAAAAAGCGAAGGCAAGTAGTACCCCATTGAGGGGTAGACCACAAAAGAACCCTGGAAGCGGGGCTACTAGCAGAAGTGCACCAAGAGATGCTGCAGTAGGTACGAAGGAAGAGCGGCTGTAAGGACTTATGCTATTCGTGCCCATGAAGAGGCAGAGTCTCCCAACGTGATTATGGGTACCTTTTCTATTTATGAAATATCTGTTGTCACATTAATAGATTCGAGGTCTACCATTCCTATATTTGTATGAAATTGATACCTCGTATGAACATGATAGTAGAGTCAACTGAATTCGTGATAAAAGTGTCTAACCCCTTAGGTAAACATGTGCTTATAGACCAAGTGTGTAGAAATTGTCCTTTGACAATTAGAGGTCATTGTTTTCCGGCTAACCTAATGTTATTACCGTTTAATAAATTTGATGTAATCCTTAGGATGGATTGGTTGACTTCTCATAAGGTAGTAATGGACTGTGGGAGAAAGGTTATTGAGTTGAAATGCGAAGACGGGAATGTTCTTCGGGTTGGACCAAATGAACCGAATAAATTATCTGTAATTATATCGTCTATGTCGGCTGAGAAATATTTGAGAAAATGATATGAGGCATATCTTTCTTTTGTTTTGATTACTCAAGTTTTTGAATTGAAGATGGAGTCGGTACCAATGGTTTGTGAGTTTATAGATGTGTTTCATGGAAAATTTACCCGGACTACCTCCAGAGAGGGAAATTGAGTTTGGAATCAAGTTGCTACCGGGCACGGCACCCATTTTTATTGCTTAGTATAGAATGGCCCCAACTGAGTTGAAAGAGTTGAAAGTACAGCTACAAGAGTTAACGGATAAAGGTTTTGCGAGACCTAGTTGTTCATCATGGGGCGCACCAGTGTTATTTGTGAAAAAGAAAGACGGGTCATTGATGTTATGCATCGACTATAGACAACTCAATAAGGTAACTGTTAAGAACAAGTATTCTTTGCCAAGGATAAATGATTTAATCGATCAGTTGAAGGGAGCCATGGTGTTCTCCAAGATAGACTTGAGGTCTGGTTATTATCAGTTGAGAGTTAAAGAGCAAGATGTACCAAAGACTGCTTTTTAGATGAGATACGGGCATTATGAGTTCCTCATCATGCCCTTTGGTTTGACTAATGCCCCGACGGTGTTTATGGATTTGATGAACCGCGTTTTTTGATCATATTTGGATAAGTTTGTAGTCATTTTTATTAATGACATACTGATTTACTCGCGAGATGAGGATGAGCATGCAAAGCATTTGAGGACGGTTCTACAAACATTGAGAAATACGTAGCTTTACGCCAAGTTTAGTAAGAGTGAATTTTGGCTTAAAGAGGTCGGAGATCTAGGACACATTGTGTTAGGGGACGGAATTAGAGTTGACACGAGCAAGATCTCGGATATTGTTGAGTGAAAACTGCCAAAAAATGTGATTGAAGTTCTAAGCTTCTTGGGCTTGGCCGGGTGCTATAGAAGGTTTGTTCAAAGGTTTTCTATGATTGCTACTCCGATGACGAGGCTATTACAGAAAGATGTCAAGTTCGAATTGACAGAAAAGTGCCAACAATGTTTTGAGAAATTAAAGGCTTTATTGACCGAAGCTCTAGTGTTAGTGCAACCGGAATCGGGTAAAGAGTTTGTGATATATAGCTACGCCTCCTTGAATGGTTTGGGGTACGTGCTTATGCAAGAAGGTAAGGTCATAGCTTACGCTTCAAGATAGTTAAAGCCACATGAGAAAAATTACCCAACGCATGATTTAGAGTTGGCTGCCATCGTATTCGCGTTGAAAATTTGGAGGCACCATCTGTATGGTGAGAAGTGTCGGGTGTTCACTAATCATAAGTCTTAAGTACTTGATGACTCAAAAGGAGTTAAATTTGCGGCAACGTCGATGGTTAGAGCTAATAAAGGATTATGAATTGGTTATCGACTACCATCAGGGAAAGACGAATGTAGTCGTGATAAACCGTAATTTATACATATTTTTATCCCATGCTTAGCACATTTATGGATGATTTCTCCTTATATTTGGTGAATTTGATGCTCCTAATCCTTTAGTTTCATATTTTAACTTAGGTGAGAATAGGAGTGTAAAAAGAGCGAGAAACGGGCTGAAGACAGAGAAAATGGACCAACATGGGAAATCAACATGGCCTGGACTTCCTCACACGGGTAATCCACACGGCTGTGTCCATTTGGCAGAATGAAAGAATGACTTACACGGGTAGACCACAAACCCTGTGCCTATTTAACAGCCTTGACCAGGGTCTGAAGCAATCCTACATGAGTGTCACACGGGCGTGTCCCTGTCGAGCCCAAGTATAGTCCTATTCGGAAAAGGCCACTTTTGAGGGCTCTTAGGCATTCTAAAGCCTATTTAAACACCCGATGAGGCACTTAGAAGACACACATGGAGTAGGAGGCGAGGAATTACTCAAGGAAAGCCGATTGAACCATCACAGAAGCCGGATTCATCGTCAAGACTGAAGATCGCACTTCAATTTTCTTCAGGAGTTTTGAGTTTTCTTTATGTTTTGTTACCTTTATTCTTTTGAGATGTTTTCTTTCATAATTATGAACTAAACACCCTAAATACCTAAGGGGAATGAAACCTAAGACGGATCTTGTTATTATTATCTGAATTGTATGATAAATATTTAACTTATTCTTAATTCTTGTTTTAATATTCCAGGATATTGATTCAAGTTAATGCGCTTATTCAGAGGAGAAAAAGTCCCTCTCTAAGAGTAAATTTGTCGTAATTAAGTGGAGTTGATTTCACGCCTAGAGATAGGGTGATAAGATTTTACCGGATTAGGGTGAAACCTAATAAGGGAGTCCATAGATCGAGTTAATGCAATACTAGGGTGTTAATTAGAAAGAGATTTCAATTAATCAACCTAGGGTTAGACGTTATTAGTCTCGAGAGAGATAATAATATAACTTAGGGATTTCTACAGATCAAGTCAAATGAATAAATCGTATGATTCAGAGTCAAATAACAAGTGAAGTTTAGGTGGATTTTTCCTTGGGTATTGTCTTAATCAATCGAGTTTTCCCAAAAGCTTTTCCCCAATTTTCTCTCTGTGCACCTTTAGTTTAGTTAATTAGTTTATACAAACAAATCCCTTAATTTTTAGGCTAGATAATAAAAAGAAAGTAATTACTAGTACTTTTGGTCCCTTTGGGTTCGACATCCGGTCTTGCTAAAGCTATACTACTGTTCGATAGGTACACTTGCCTTCATCGTGATAATAGTTAGTTTCAAGAATGATTAAGTATAAATTTTTAAAACCTGTCGCGAATATCACGTATCAAGTTTTTGGCGCCGTTGCCAGGGAACTCAAGATATTAGGAACACTCAATTTTTATTACTTTAGCCATTTTACTTTTATTGCAATTTTTTTTAGCTTAGTTTAGTTCCACTTTTCTAACTTTTCTTTTATTTCTTGACAGGTTTTTCTAGTTTATGACCAGAAGAAACCTGTCAGGACCATTACTTTTTGATAGTGAGATTGATCGCACAGCTCACAGAAACCGAAGAGGAATAAGGCGAAGCTTAAGATACACAGAGAAAGAGCAAGAGGATGATATTCAAACCCCAACCGAGGAGATGGCTAAAAATCAGGAAAATCCGCTACCTCTTACGATTGTCGCTAATCCAGTAAATCAGAATCATGCTCCACGCATTATGTATGATTATGCTAAACCAAATTTAACAGGAACCGAGTCAAGTATAGTTAGGTCTGCTATTGCTGTAAATAATTTTGAATTGAAACCTAACACGATTCAAATGATACAACAATTTGTTCAGTTTGATGGTTTGCAGGATGAGGATCCAAACACCCACTTGGCAAATTTTCTGGAGTTTTACGACACATTTAAAATCAATGACGTTTCTGACGACACCATACGCCTTTGGTTATTTCCCTTTTCATTAAGGAATAAGGCTAAACAGTGGTTGAACTAGTTACCACGAGGGTCAATCACTACTTGGGAACAAATGACTGAAAAGTTTTACTAAAATATTTTCCACAGGCTAAAACGGCTAAATTAAGGAATGATATCTCTTCTTTTGTGCAGATGGATTTAGAAACACTATATGATGCAAGGAAGAGATACAATGACCTGTTGAGAAGGTGCCCTCACCATGGGTTACCACTCTGGCTATAGGTTCAAACTTTTCACAATGGCTTGGATCCTTCAACTAGACAGATGATTGACGCAGCCGCTGGTGGGACTATCAATAATAAAACACCTGAGGACTCTTATGAATTTATAGAAGAGATGTCACTAAATAATTATCAGTGGCAAGTTACGAGGACAAAGCCAACGAAAGAAGCTGACGTTTTTAACATCGATTCGGTCACCATGCTCTCTAATCAAGTAGAACTTTTGAATAAAAACTTGACGGTTTTCTTGGTTCTTCACAGGTTCACCTAGTAATGCAATGCAATGCAAGTGAAGGAGGAACGAGCAATTTAGAATACCCACATTATGGCCACAACATGGAAAATGAGCAATTAAATTATACGGGTAATAATCCTCGATCTCAAAATAATCCCTATAGCAACACTTACAATGCAGGATGGAGGAACCACCCAAATTTCTCATGGGGAGGCCAAGGGAATCAGAGACCACCACCACCTCCAGGCTTCCAACAACCACTTTACCAACAAGAGAAAAAATCGAACCTTGAGGAGATGCTAACAAAATTCATCTCGGTGTCAGAAACTCATTTTTAGAATACCGAGACAACACTTAAGAATCAACAAGCGTCGATCCAAGGGCTCGAAACTCAGATAGGCTAGCTTGCTAAATTGATATCTGAAAGACCACAAGGTTTCCTACTGAGTAACACTGAATCTAACCCAAAAGAGCAGCTCAAAGAGATTACCATGCAATATGAGGAAGGGTTAGTTGCACTTGAACTAGAATTGAGGCAAGAAACTGTGGTAAGTAAAGGTAAAGGTGAGGTAGACCACAATGACCAAAAACGGGTAAATAAAGAGTACAAACCACGTGTACCATACCCTAATGCGACAAGGAAAGACCACTCAGATGAACAATTCAATAAATTCCTTAAACTTCTAAAGAAATTACATATTAACTTACGGGTTATTGAGGCTCTTTCACAGATGCCGGACGCAATCAAATTTTTAAAGGAGCTTTTAGCAAATAAAAGGAAGTTAGACGAGGCGTCACATGTAGAGATGAATGCAGTTTGCTCAGCCATTCTGAAGAATAAGCTGGCCAACAAATTGAAAGATCCAGGGAGTTTTACGATCCCTTGTTTAATTGGTAGCTTAGATGTTAATTATGCCTTGGCCGATTCAGGGGCTAGTATCAATGTCATGCCTTAAAAAATGTTTAAGCAACTAGGTCTTGGGAAACCCAAACAAACTAGTATGAGCATTCAATTAGCAGATAAAATAATCAGATTTCCTAAGGGTATTATTGAAGATGTACTCGTTAAAATTGACAAATTTATATTCCCAATTGATTTCATTGTTCTAGACATAAAGGAGGATAGTAACGTGCCCTTAATTTTAGGGAAGCCCTTTTTAGCAACTGCTAGAACAATAATTAATGTTGGTACATGTGAACTCACACTTTGTGTGGGTGATGAAACAATCACTCTTCGAGCTCGTAATTTGAGTAACACCTCAAAAATCGAGGGTGATTGCATAAATTACACTACTAATAATGCTCATGTGGTGAAACCCTCTGTGCAGAAAACAGGTTCGAATAGCGCACATGAGCTTTGTTCAAGCAACAACGAAGGACCTATCTATGAAGAAGGAAGGCTACGAGTTGAGGAACTAGATGAATGGCGGACACATAAACCAAAACTACGCCTTGACAACTCAATACTCCACCAAATCAACTTAAGGTTGGAGACAGAGTACTATTGGATGCAGCAGATCCTTATTGCCACTTCTGAATCTAATGGAGAAATTCCTCTCACGATACTCAATATTTTTCCATACGGTACAGTCGAGGTAATTCATCCTAAATTTAGCACTTTAAAGGTAAATAGTACTCGTTTAAAACCTTATTTTGATAAAAGTGATAGATGAAAGGAGAAGTGTAAACTCCTCACACCACCATGACCATGCAGCAGAAAGGTAAGTCAAGATTAGACTATAAATAAGCGCTTCTCGAGAGGCAACCCGAACACTAACGGTGTTCACTTCTTTAAATTTTAGTTTTTAACATTTAATTCACTAACTAAGTCACTGAACACAGGATTTCCAGAACCACACGGCCAGGCACACGAGTGTTCCTTAGGCTGTGCCCATACCACGGGAGGCAACACGGTCGTGCGATACGACCGTGTAAAAATAGAGCAAAAAACGTTTCCCTAACATGGGGTTCGATAAGTTGCCACGGCCGTGTGTGTAATATCCTGAATTAGGGCTTAATCAAAATAGTGGTTTCGTGACCACAAATCCGAGATAGAAATAATTATTTTGATGATTATGATATGATTGCATGATTGTGTGAAAATTTCGTGATGAAATTCTATGCCTAAAGTGCTTAAATTGAAAGTAGGGACTAAATCGAATAAGTTGCAAAATTTGCATTCTAGAAGTTTTTAGTATGAAATTACATTGAAATATTAATTAGTAGGTCTTAAATAGCAATTTGACCAATTTTAAGTTCATGGACAAAATTAGGACATGGAAGGAATTTTTGAAAGTTTAGTAAGGAGGGGCATTTTGGTCATTTGGATATTAAATGAAATAAAATGGGAAATAACACAAAATTGGTCATCATCCTCCTTAGTTGCTGCCGAATTCTCCCTCTCTCCATAGCTAGGGTTTCTACAACTTTCAAGCTCCATAGTAAGTGATTCCAAGCCCCGTTTTTAATGTTCTTTACGTTTTTGGAATCCCGGAAGCTCGATTAAGCTTATGCTAGCAAAAATTCAACCTAGGGTTTATATTTGGAAAAATACCCATATGTGAAATTTGTGTATTTTGATGTTTTATGATAGAATATAGGGTTTTAAAGTATGTTAGATAACTTGTGCTACTCGGTTTTGAGTGAAAACGAGTAAAAGGGCTTAATCGGCAAAAATACCTAATAGTCACAAGTATATGTTAGAGTGAGAATTTGATGTTGCCATAGAAGGGAAAAGTGATCAGCATGTTATAAAACATAAGAATAAGGAATAAAGTTTAATTCCCGAGCCTAGGGGCAAAAGTGTAATTATGCAAAAGTTTAGGGGCAAAAGTGTAATTTTCCAAAGTTCATATTAAATGTTGTTTTGATGAGTGTTGTATTAAATAAGATTAATTTGGTATTATAGATCAAGAGAAACGAGATTCAAGTCACGATCGAGGAAAAGAAAAGATTGTGGACTAAATTGCAAAATCTTTATATTTTGGTACCAAGGTAAGTTCACGTGTAAATAATGTAGCATAATTGTTATTTTTAAATAATTGATGTTAATTATATGATATGCTGATTTTTAATCGTGAAATATTATGCTTTGTGGTTAATGTTGAGTAATATGCAAATTATGTTTACTACTTGATAAATATGAATTGCTACCGAGTATCGGTTCCGATATTCCATGGAAGACGGCAAATGTGAGATTGAGGGAAAAAACCCATTTGAACCTTAGGAATAGATTAGGATACAAGTGACATGTCACTAGGATGGTTGAGCATCCGAACTCGTTGAGTTGAGTTCGAGTTCACTTATGGATGCAAATGTCCGAACTCGTTGAGTTGAGTCCGAGTTCACTTATGGATGCAAATGTTCGAACTCGTTAAGTTGAGTCCGAGTTCGTGAGATGTAACTAGGCATCCGAACTCATTGAGTTGAGTCCGAGTTCATTTATGGATGCGAACACCCGAGCTCATTGAGTTGAGTCCGAGTTCACTTAGGGGCGCGTTACATGATTTCTTGATTACATATGTGGCACTTATGTGCAAATTATCCATGTATCCGAGTTATATTCTTATGTGTTCAACGGGTGAAATTTCTAGTTTAATGGAAGAGCACTTAAGATATAAGTGCGTTTTGGGTAAGTGTTGTGAAATAGACACTTTGGACAGGTATGTTCTTAACCCTCGGGTTGGAAATAGATACAACAACGATAAGATCGTAAGATGATGAATGATATTTAGAAATGTGATAAATGTTTTGGTGATACCATGTTAAGGTTGTTTGGTATGATTGTATTGTTATGTTACTTGTTATTTGCATATGAACTTACTAAGCATTTATGCTTACTCCTTCCTTTTCATTCACTGTAGTTTTGAACAAGCCGGCTCAGGAATCGGGACAGGTCGAAAGTTCGATCACACTATCCAAAGGACTTTTATCTTGGTAAATGGCTTATACAACTACTTAAGTATGGCATGTATAGCAATATACCTATTTGGTGTAAATAATTTTATGATATGGCCAGGTTTGGTTGAGAAAATGTTTGATATTGATAAGTCATGGTGATGGCTAATTTAGATCATGTTTGATATCATGGAAGTTTAATAGGTTATCTAGTTCATAAAAATTCATGGAAAGATGAAACTTGCCTTAAAACAGAATATTGCTGCAGCAATTACATGAATTTGAAAAATCACTAAAATAGTATAAATGGAAATAAATGATGAGTAAGTTATGAAATTGAAGCTTAATGAGTCTATTTTCATGTGGATTGAACAAAACAGGCATATAAATTATATTTTATGAGATATTTAAACTTTTGTGAAACAGGGCCAGAGTGATTTCTAGATCCCCTGTTCTGACTTTAAAAATTCATAATAAATTTTATAAAAATAATTAGAAGTTTTTATTTATATGTAAATATTCCTTATGGAGTCTGGTGTTAATAGGAAAAACCTCATAGTCATTGAAATTCTGTATAGAGAGATATCTGATTCGTTATACACAGAGGTTAGAGTAGTCAAACCCTGAAACAGGGGAGACTTTAATTAATAAACTGCACTAATTGACCTAACAAAAAATTATAGAAAAAAATTAGTAAATTGATATATGAGTCTAGATTCAGGGAAAATTTACGAATCTTGATTTCGAGTTTCGTAACTCGAGATATGATTTTTCTTGTAACTGTGACGCGGGTAGCTAGAAAGCTGTGAATGTAGAAACAAATGATTTGAAGTTCTTAATTTGATAAATTATGTTCGGTAACCCCTCAAGCTCGACTCCGACGATGGTCTCGGGCGTGGGGACGTTACATTTAGTGGTATCAGAGCAGGTTTAGTCGGTTCTCGGACTACGTGTTGTATGTACGGATTTTTGCTATACATGCCATATGTATGAATTGTGATAGTGTGATGATTTTTGACCTTTTTAAATGATTTTTATATAGTAAATGAATCCCGATCCAGCTGTAGCAGATGAAGTAGAGAGTAATGCTCCAGCTCCGGCTGAAGGGGCAGCGCCGACTGAAAACCCACCTCCTACTGTTGGTCAGGGAGGAGGAGAAAGGGATCGGGAAGCCTTTCTCCAAATGATGAGTGCATGGTACACTGAGTTCGTTCGTACGAACCCAAATGTACGACCTCCCCCACCTCCCCCAGTTCCTCAACCTATGCCTCCGATGCCTCAAGGAGTGGATATGATAAAATTTCACAGAACCCCCGTTGATAGAATTCGTAAACAATGGGCTGAAGAATTTAGAGCAAATATTGATGATGATGCAGAGAAAGCAGAGTTCTGGCTTGAAAATTCTATCCGGGTATTTGATGAATTATCTTGTACACCTGAAGAATGTTTAAAATGTGCTACATCTTTGTTGAGAGATTCAGCCTATAATTGGTGGAAGACTTTGATTTCGGTGGTACCGAAAGAGAGGGTAACCTGGGAATTCTTTCAAGAAGAGTTTCGGAAGAAATATATTAGTGAAAGATTTATTGATCAGAAATGTAAAGAGTTTCTTGAGCTGAAGCAAGGTAATATGACAGTCTCAGAATATGAAAGAGAGTTTGTTCGATTGAGTAAGTATGCCAGGGAATATGTTCCTACAGAAGCCAAGATGTGCCGACGATTTGAAGACGGGCTCAACGAAGACATTAAGGTATTTGTCGGGATCCTTGAACTGAAAGAAATAGTGGTTAATCGAGCTTGCAAGGCTGAAGAACTACTTAAAGAGAAGAGAAAGGTAGAGGTTGAGACACGAAATTGGAAGAAAAGGCCAATGAGTAAGGCACCTTCACAGCAACCCGGAAAGTCAAGAAATATGAATCCTCGTTCCCAAGTTTCAGCTGGGCAATCATATAGAAATTTTAAGAAGCAGAATGTGGGTCCTAAATCTCAGAATACTTCTATAGCCAGTGTAGGGAACTCGAGATTTGTTAAACCCGAGTGTCAGCGGTGTGGTAGAAATCATTTTGGTCCGTGCAGAGTAAATGAATGTTTTCGATGTGGTTCTTCGGATCATTTTATTAGAGACTGGCCAGAGAGAGCTGAGAAAGAAAAATTTCAAAGTGTAAAAGCTAGTGGTGCAGACTAGAGGGGAAGGTATCCGAGAAAAGCTGGAAGTGAAACAAGCAGTAAGAATGTAGCCAGAGATGCAGTAGTTAGATCTGAAAGAAGAGCTCCGGCTAGAACTTATGCTATTAAAGCGCGTGAAGATGCTTCCTCACCCGATGTGATTATCGGTACATTTTCTCTTTATGATATTAATGTTATTGCTTTGATTGATCCTAGTTCTACTCATTCATATGTATGCATGAAACTGGTGTCTAGTATGAATATACCTGTTGAGAACACAAAATTTATGATTAGAGTGTCGAACCCGTTAGGCAAATGCGTGATTGTTGATAAAGTAAGCAAGAAATGCCCTTTAATGATTCGGGGTCATTACTTTCCGGCCGACTTGATGTTGTTGCCATTTGATGAATTTGATGTTATTTTGGGTATGGATTGGTTGACATTGCATGATGCTATAGTAAATTGCAAAGAAAAGGTTATAGAATTAAAGTGTGAAAACGGTGAAACTCTGCGAGTTGAATCAGATAAATCAGAGGCATTGTCTAGTATGATTTCTTCGATGTCGGCTCAGAGATATTTGAGAAAGGGTTATGAAGCTTATTTGGCGTATGTAATTAATACAAAAGAAGTTGAAAAGAAAGTTGAATCAGTGCCGGTTGTGTGTGAATTTGCGGATGTATTTCCAGAAGAATTGTCGGGTTTGCCTCCAGTCAGGGAAGTAGAATTTGGTATTGATTTGATACCAGGAACAGGTCCGATCTCGATTGCTCCATATAGAATGGCACAAACAGAGTTGAAAGATTTAAAGTCGCAGTTGCAAGAGTTGACTGATAAGGGCTTTGTGAGACCGAGTTTTTCACCTTGGGGTGCTCCCGTGTTATTTGTGAAAAAGAAGGATGGTTCTATGAGATTATGTGTTGATTATCGGCAGTTAAACAAGGTGACAATCAAAAACAAGTATCCATTTCCGAGAATTGATGATTTGTTTGATCAGCTAAAAGGAGCGACATGGTTTTCAAAGATTGACTTGAGATCTGGGTATTTTCAGCTGCGAGTAAAAGAGTCAGATGTGCCTAAAACTGCTTTTAGAACAAGGTACGGTCATTATGAATTTTTAGTTATGCCATTCGGGTTGACAAATGCTCCTGCTGTGTTTATGGATTTAATGAATCGCATATTTCGGCCATACTTGGACAGATTTGTTGTGGTGTTTATAGATGATATTTTAATTTATTCAAAAGATGAGACAAAACATGCTGAGCATTTGAGGATAGTTTTGCAAACTTTGAGAGATAAGCAGCTGTATGCTAAGTTTAGTAAAAGTGAATTTTGGCTCCGGGAAGTTGGATTTTTGGGTCATATTGTTTCAGGTGATGGTATACGGGTTGATCCTAGTAAAATTTCAGCCATTGTTGATTGGAAACCACCAAAAAACGTAACTGAAGTTAGAAGTTTCTTGGGGCTAGCTGGGTATTATCGGCGGTTTGTAAATAGATTTTCTATAATTGCTACTCCTATGACTAAACTACTCCGAAAGGATGTTAAATTTGAATGGACGGAAGAATGTCAATAGAGTTTCGAAGAATTGAAAAAGTTATTAACTGAAGCACCAGTATTGATACAACCCGAATCAGGTAAAGAATTTGTGGTGTATAGTGATGCTTCTCTAAATGGTTTGGGGTGTGTACTCATGCAAGAAGGAAAAGTGGTGGCTTATGCTTCGAGACAGTTAAAACCTCATGAGAGGAATTATCCTACTCACGATTTGGAATTGGTTGCGGTGGTATTTGCTTTGAAGATTTGGCGACATTATTTCTATGGTGAAAAGTGCTGAGTATATACCAATCACAAAAGTCTTAAATACTTGATGCCACAAAAAGAATTGAATTTGAGACAGCGTAGATGGTTGGAGTTATTGAAAGATTATGAGCTTGTTATTGATTATCATCTGGGAAAAGCGAATGTGGTTGCCGATGCTTTAAGCAGAAAGTTGTTGTTTGTTTTGAGAGTTATGAACACTCAGTTGAAAATTTCAGATGACAGTTCGATTCTAGCAGAGTTAAGAGCAAGACCGATGTTTTTACAAGAGATTTCTGAAGCTCAGAAAAATGACCAAGATTTGCTAGCCAAAAGAAAACAATGTGAAGCTGATACGGGATCAGATTTCAGAATCGGTTCTGATGGTTGTTTGATGTTTAAAAATCAAATTTGTGTACCGAAAAATGATGAATTGATTCAAAAGATTTTTCATGAAGCACATAATGGTTGTTTAGCGGTTCATCCGGGCAGTACGAAGATGTATAATGACTTGAAGAAAATGTACTGGTGGAGTGGAATAAAAAGAGATATTTCCGAGTTTGTATCAAAGTGCTTAGTTTGTCAACAAGTGAAAGCTGAACACCAAGTACCTTCGGGATTACTCCAGCCTATTATGGTTCCTGAATGGAAATGGGATCGGATTACTATGGATTTTATATCAGGGTTGCCGTTAACTCCAGGGAAGAAAAATGCCATCTAGGCAATAGTCGACAGACTGACTAAATCGGCTCATTTTATTCCGGTACGTACAGATTATTCTCTTAATAAGTTGGTTGAAATGTATATTCGAGAGATTGTTAGACTTCATGGGATACCTTTGTCAATCATTTCGGATAGAGATCCGAGGTTTACCTCACGGTTTTGGCAAAAGTTGCAAGAAGCATTAGGTACAAAGTTAAATTTCAGCACTCCTTTCATCCACAAACTGATGGACAATCAGAGAGAGTAATTTAGATTCTTGAAGACATGCTCAGATGTTGTGTATTGGAATTTCAAGGTAGTTGGGAAAAGTATTTACCATTGGTAGAATTTGCTTATAATAGTTATCAGACAAGTTTGAAGATGACACCTTATGAAGCATTATATGGTCGTAAATGTCGAACACCATTGTATTGGACTGAACTCAAGGAAAATCAGATTTATAGAGTTGATTTAATAAAAGAAACTGAAGAAAAGGTGAAAGTGATTCGAGATTGTTTGAAAGCTGCTTCAAATAGACAAAAATCTTATGCGGATTTGAAACGAAAGGAAATGGAGTTTCAAGTTGGTGATAAGGTATTTTTGAAAGTGTCTCCATGGAAGAAAGTCCTTAGATTTGGACGAAAGGGCAAGTTAAGTCCGCGTTTTATTGGACCGTATGAAATAATTGAAAAAGTTGGACCGGTAGCATATCGGCTAGTGTTACCACCTGAATTAGAGAAGATTCATGGTGTGTTTCATGTATCTATGTTACGTCGGTATCGTTCGGATCCTTCACATATAATTTCACCGATAGAAATTGAACTACGACCGGATATGACTTATGAAGAAGAACCGATTAAGATTTTAGCTCGAGAAGTCAAACAACTAAGAAATAAAAGTGTTGCACTTGTGAAAGTGTTGTGGCAAAAGCATGGGGTAGAAGAGACTACATGGGAACCTGAAGAAACTATGAGAAACCAATACCCACACCTGTTTACCAGTAAGATATTCGAGGATGAAAATCCTTAAAAGGGGGGGGGAGAGTTGTAATATCCTGAATTAAGGCTTAATCGGAATAGTAGTTTCGTGACCACAAATCTGAGATAGAAATAATTATTTTATAATTATTTTGATGATTATGATATGATTGCATGATTGTGTGAAAATTTCGTGATGAAATTCTATGCCTAAAGTGCTTAAATTGAAAGTAGGGACTAAATCGAATAAGTTGTAAAATTTGCATTCTAGAAGTTTTTAGTATGAACTTGCATTGAAATATTAATTAGGATATCTTAAATAGCAATTTGACCAATTTTAAGTTCATGGACAAAATTAGGACATGGAAGGAATTTTTGAAAGTTTAGTAATGAGGGGCATTTTGGTCATTTGGATATTAAATGAAATAAAATGGGAAAAATAACACAAAATTGGTCATCATCCTCCTTAGTTGCTGCTGAATTCTCCCTCTCTCCATAGCTAGGGTTTCTTTAACTTTCAAGCTCCATAGTAAGTGATTCCAAGCCCCGTTTTCAATGTTCTTTATGTTTTTGGAATCCCGGAAGCTCGATTAAGCTTATGCTAGCAATAATTCAACCTAGGGTTTATATTTAGAAAAATACCCATAGGTAAAATTTGTGTATTTTGATGTTTTATGATAGAATATGGGGTTTTAAATTATGTTAGACAACTTGTGCTACTCAGTTTTGAGTGAAAATGAGTAAAAGGGCTTAATCGACAAAAATACCTAATAATCACAAGTATATGTTAGAGTGAGAATTTGATGTTGCCATGGAAGGGAAAAGTGATCAGCATGTTATAAAACATAAGAATAAGGAATAAAGTTTAATTCCCGAGCCTAGGGGCAAAAGTGTAATTATGCAAAAGTTTAGGGGCAAAAGTGTAATTTTCCAAAGTTCGTATTAAATGTTGTTTTGATGAATGTATGTATTAAATAAGATTAATTTGGTATTATAGATCAAGAGAAACGAGATTCAAGTCGCGATCGAGGAAAAGAAAAGATTGTGGACTAAATTGCAAAATCTTTATATTTTGGTACCAAGGTAAGTTCACGTGTAAATAATGTAGCATAATTGTTATTTTTAAATTATTGATCTTAATTATATGATATGCTGATTTTTAATCGTGAAATATTATGCTTTGTGGTTAATATTGAGTAATATGCAAATTATGTTTACTACTTGATAAATATGAATTGCTACCGAGTATCGGTTCCGATATTCCATGGAAGACGGCAAATGTGAGATCGAGGGAAAAAGCCCGTTTGAACCTTAGGAATAGATTAGGATACAAGTGACATGTCACTAGGATGGTTGAGCATCCGAACTCGTTGAGTTGAGTCCGAGTTCACTTATGGATGTAAATGTCCGAACTCGTTGAGTTGAGTCCGAGTTCGTGAGATGTAACTAGGCATCCGAACTCGTTGAGTTGAGTCCGAGTTCATTTATGGATGCGAACGCTCGAGCTCGTTGAGTTGAGTCCGAGTTCACTTATGGATGCAAATGTCCGAACTCGTTGAGTTGAGTTCGAGTTCGTGAGATGTAACTAGGCATCCGAACTCATTGAGTTGAGTCCGAGTTCATTTATGGATGCGAACGCCCGAGCTCGTTGAGTTGAGTCCAAGTTCACTTAGGGGCGGGTTACATGATTTCTTGATTACATATGTGGCACTTATGTGCAAATTATCCATGTATCCGAGTTATATTCCGATGTGTTCAACGGGTGAAATTTCTAGTTTAATGGAAGAGCACTTAAGATATAAGTGACGTTTTGGGTAAGTGTTGTGAAATGGACACTTTGGACAGGTATGTTCTTAACCCTCGGGTTGGAAATAGATACAACAACGATAAGATCGTAAGATGATGAATGATATTTAGAAATGTGATAAATGTTTTGGTGATACCATGTTAAGGTTGTTTGGTATGATTGTATTGTTATGTTACTTGTTATTTGCATATGAACTTACTAAGCATTTATGCTTACTCCTTCCTTTTCATTCACTGTAGTTTTGAACAAGCCGGCTCAAGAATCGAGACAGGTCGAAAGTTCGATCACACTATCCAAAGGACTTTTATCTTGGTAAATGGCTTGTACAACTACTTAAGTATGGCATGTATAGCAATATACCTATTTGGTGTAAATAATTTTATGATATGACCATGTTTGGTTGAGAAAATGTTTGATATTGATAAGTCATGGTGATGGCCAATTTAGATCATGTTTGATATCATGGAAGTTTAATAGGTTATCTAGTTCATAAAAATTCATGGAAAGATGAAACTTGCCTTAAAACAGAATATTGCTGCAGCAATGACATGAATTTGAAAAATCACTAAAAATAGTATAAATGGAAATAAATGATGAGTAAGTTATGAAATTGAAGCTTAATGAGTCTATTTTCATGTGGATTGAACAAAATAGGCATATAAATTGTATTTTATGAGATATTTAAACTTTTGTGGAATAGGGCCAGAGTGATTTCTGGATCCCCTGTTCTGACTTTAAAAATTCATAATAAATTTTATAAAAATAATTAGAAGTTTTTATTTATATTTAAAGATTCCTTATTGAGTATAGTTTTAATGAAACAAACCTCATAGTCATTGAAATTATGTATAGAGAGATATCTGATTCGTAATACATAGAGGTCAGAGCAGTCAAACCCTGAAACATGGGAGACTTTAATTAATAAACTGTACTAATTGACCCAACCAAAAATTATATAAAAAAATTAGTAAATTGATATATGAGTCTAGATTCAGGGAAAATTTACAGATCTTGATTTCGAGTTTCTTAACTCGAGATATGATTTTTCTTGTAACTGTGACGCGGGTAGCTAGAAAGCTGTGAACGTAGAAACAAATGATTTGAAGTTCTTAATTTGATAAATTATGTTCGGTAACCCCTCAAGCTCGACTCCGGCGATGGTCTCGGGAGTGGGGGCGTTACAGTGCGACATGGCAGTGGGCAATCCAGCCAAATTAACACGGGCGTGCGGCACGCCCGTGCCCACCGACCGTGGATGAGCCTTTCAAATCAACACCGGCGTGCTCCTGTATACACGGGCGTGAGAGAACTGAACGAAGAATGACACGACCATGCAACATGACTGTGTGCACCAATGCACCCAATTTCGAAAACCACGAAACGCACGGGTTGAATTGAGGGCACACGGGCATGCCCCATGGCCGTGTGCCCTAATTTCTTTATAGACACCTATTATTTTTATTTTTTATTTATTTTTACTTTATTTTTATCTTTATTTATATGTTGAAATTACTTTTTATTTCCCTTTAATACTATTTTTATTTTATCTTAAGATTTTATAATTTTTATTCGGCTATTTCTTTACGAGTAATTATGCTTCTTTATATTTCCTAAAAGAAGTTCCTGATTCTATCACAGTTATAAAGAGCTCCAAAGCTGGAAAAGGTTCTCCACGATTACCATGTCCTGCCCGACCACCACGATAACCTCTTCGCTGGACACTGTGGTTGTGGAACCCAACCTCTACCACCACTGGAGTATCCTCCTCCAATCTAATCATTGCCTTGGCCGATTATTCTCCATGACTCCAATTAAAGGAGTCCATTCATCATTCAGGAAGTTTCACCTCTCTACCTATATTATGATTTTATATCTATATCGTCGTAAATCTAACTTTGTACATTGAGGGCTATGTACATTTTAAGTGTGGGGGGTCTTTTATATCATTATCAGAAAAATCCCTGAATTTTGGCTTATCCTCATGTGATCTTCTCATATCATTATTAGAATGAATTTTGATTGATTTATGATTTTCTATTAATATGTCTTAAATTAAAACATAGGCATTTATGCATTGACCGTTTAAACTTTAAGGAATTAGAGAATCAAGCATGATAAGTTGATTTAAAAAAAAAATTTAGGTTGTTTCCCTAAGTTTAGGTATTATCTTGAGTTGAAGTTCACAGGTTTAAACATAAAAAAGCCATAATTTTTGTGAGATCTTGAGCCTTTAGAGCATCTATTATTTCTTTCATGCTTACTTTTATTGTTGCTTTGAGTACGTCAATATTGACTTGTTATTCTAGAACTTGCTTGATTATACATGTCAAGACCACACCTTTGAATTGATATGTCAAGATGATAAAGGCACTTAGGTTTAACCCACTCACTCCATAAAAGCCTACCTTCACAATTAACCCTTAGTGAACCCCTTTGAGCCTAACAACCTATTCATTAATTTACCCTCAACATTAAACCTTAACCTATTATTGTTGAAATCCCCTAAATTAACTTGATCCCTATTTTTGTCGAGATTTGATTTGAATAAATTGCTTAGCTATGTTTTATTTTTGATAGATAGCCTATGTTATTTGACTTGTTCTTAAAAAAAATAAAAAATAAATACAATACAATACATACATATATATTAGTAGTAATTCATTATTTTTTTGATAGGTGCATGTACGGGTTTGTTCATTGAATGAGAAGGTTCATGCATGGTTCGGTTCAATGCTTGGAGGAATAATGTTCATGTACATGAAGGATTAATTGTATGAAATGGATATGAAGAATACATCTCCTTTGGACGACACACATGCATGTATGCATGGCATTTAATGCAAGTTCATGTATGGCCAAATTCAAGCTCCCTTCCAAGTTCCATGAATAGCCGAATGAATGTGGGAGGACCTTTGGAGTTTCTATGCATCTATTCGGCCAAGAGACACCTCTTGGAAGCTACATGCATCCCATGGCCGAACCTAGACAATCCATTTAGCTTCCAAAGCTTCACATACATTCAAGGACTTTTGCTTATACATGAAGCTGTCCCATACACTCCCATCAGCCGAATCAAGACCTAGCTAATTAATGTTTTCATTTTAGAACATTCTAGTCAGTTTATGGCCAAATTTGCTTAGTTTTTAAGCTAGCTAATTTGTCTATTCAGCTCCTACATGATGGTCTATAAATAGTTTGTTCATTTCATTGTAAAAGGGGCTTTTGCCAATTTATTTAATGAACATTGTTCTTGTGAGGTTGCTTCCTCTCATATCTCGTACAAGTTTCGAAAGACTTATCTAGTTTGTGCTAGTGGTGTCAATTAACCTTGTTTGAACTTATCACCATTCTTGGTGTGGCGTTCACCTATCTTCTATTCCATCTTTCCACCTTAACAATATAGGAACCGGGGTGACACTTTTTAGTGTTGAATCATTCCTAACGTTAAGTTCACTATTCGATCCCAACCTTACATTATCTCTTTCTTTTTGTTTCAAAACCGAACCATCTCTTCAACATCCTTTCTTGTTTCCTTAGCCGAACCTATCATTACCCTTTTGCATAACTTTTGAAAACCTTCCGCTAATTCAAACATATTCTTTCAATTCTATTTTCGAGACCGAGGCACGAACGACCCTTCTCGTCTATGATCAGGCAACTACGTGAATTCGACTCTATCCCCCGAGCTGGATCACATCATTTGGTATTAGAGCTTGTAAAACGAGAGGCGCCGACATTCATATCAAGATCAAAGTAGGTTTGTTGTAAAAAAAATTCGAAAAAAAATTCAAGTTGTATTTTTTGTTTCTCCCTATTGTAATAGACTATCTTGAAGTATTAAGAAAACAAAAAAAAAGAAAAAAATATACGAAATTAAAAAACAAAAAAAGTGAAGATCTCAAAATTTTGCTCTATTGTTTATATCTTGTTCCGATCATCTCATGTTCTTTTTCATCAACTTTCTACCCCCCATCTCTAAAACGCCACACTAAACCAAAAAAAATAATTTTTTTTAGCCTACCCCTACACCCATACATCTTATCCCTTGTAACAATTTTGAAGTCGACCCTAAAGCACCAAGACGAGTCAAGAGAAACATAATACGAGGTTACGAGAGTAAGTGTGAGTGGTAAAAGGCTAGAGAGTGTAAGAACATTCGAGAGTTGAAAAAGCCTAAAAGAAAAAACGAGTGCAAACACGAGTGGAGTGTTCATCAATTATTTTTTTTTCGAGTGAAATAGTGAGGTTTGTGGCGAGGATTTCATCTTTCTATTTTAATCATTTTTTTCTAAATCATGTTGCGAGAAGAATTTTGAGAATTTGAATTTCAGTATTTGTTGAAAGAGATGGTGTGCATGCTTGATCGAAAAATCAAGCCCATCCAAGAAAAGCAAGATATCAAGCAAGAGCCCAACGGGAGAAAAGTCGAGGGACGGATTCAAGACTATCAAGAAAACAATCGTCCAATGACTATTTAGGAAAAGACCTATATCGTGATTCTATTTCATCAAAGAATTTGAGACGAAATCAAACAAGTTTTGAGTTTGAAGGCTATTATGGTGGCAAACAAGAAAGCACAAGTCGATCTTCGTGTACACCAAGTTATTCATTCATGAAGAATCAATCTCGAAGAGATGATCATCATTTGTATGAAGACCCCTCTTCTCATTCTCAACGAAAAGTCTCTCATTTAATTCCTTCTTGTATTCTTCCTCTTGTAATAAAATCGAAAAAGCAAATGAGAAAGAATTTGAAAGAAAAAAGAAACAAAAGAAAAAGAGTGTGAAAGAAAGCAAAAAGAGAATAAGAAAAAGAAAAATGAAATTGAAAAAGAAAGTGAAAAAGAAAAAGAGAAGGAAAAAGAGATCGAGATCGAGAGTGAAAAAGAATGTGAGAAGAAAAAGAAAATTGAAAAAGAGAGTGAGTATGAAGAAAGAAAGAAAAATGATCAAGAAATGAGTGTTTTTAAAAGAGAAAGTGAGTTCGACAAAGAAGCGAGTGAAAATGAAGAACGAGAGCAAGAAAAAGCGAGGAGCGTTTCAACTAACCGAACTACAAGTTCTCCTTGTATTGCTTCTTCTTTTCAGGTTTCTGAAGAATTGATTAATAAGTTCCATTTACATTAGAGAGACGGTTCGCATTGGTTGGTAAAGGTAATCTTAGTCCACCCATGCCACAAGGTAAGGAAGGTAAGTGTTATAAAGTGTTTCAGTCTCCACCAACCTATTTAAATGTTTGTGATTATATTGATGATATGGCCAACTGCCATTCTTTGATTAATAGAGATGTGTTTATTTTAAATGATGGCAAGGAGAGCATTACTCATGAAAATTGTGGTGTTGAAGAGCATGTTGGTGAAGTAAGTATAAATCAACACAAACAATTTTTGAATTTGTGTGTTAAAAAGTTGCCATGTAAAACTCCTAGTCCTATTGTTTGTGATGGTGGTGTAATGTTGTTGCCTTGTTGTGTAAATTTTGTATGCTTGTGTAGGTTTGATCGAGTGAGACTTGAGTTTAATGATTATTGGAATGATTGCTTGATCCCATCTTCTTTGATTAACATACGTGGGACATTGGAAATCAAGAAACTCTTATTGCATGTTGAATCGAGTGACCAAGCTCGTGTGTTCAAACCTGGAATTTTTTATTTTGGTTCGATAAATTGGGAACTCAAGCATCCTCAATTTTGTGCAAATAATTTATGTTTACTTGATGCTTGGACTATGACTAAGGAAACAAAATTTAAAGATTTTGATTATAACTTAAAATCGTTCCTTGTTCATTTTGCGTGGCTGTGCATGAAATTCTTGTTTCATGTCGAAAAGGTAAGATCAACTCATGCTTTTGATCCTAGTATCGATTCATACGCTCAATTGGTGAATATCATTTCAGCATGTCCCTTTGAGTTCACCAACCATGGAGACACTATCATCTATCATTTTTGTGAAGGAGACACTTTGAAAAGTGAGAATTGTTTTTGTGTTTATTCTTCATTTCAAGTTTCTCAAGGATCATGTGAAGAGCTTTGGCTTCAATACCTTTCCAAGGAAAGAAGGTTTACGTTGGATGAAAAAGGTAAAACTAATTTTCATCTCCCTAGTCCCAACGGTAAGCAAGGTGAGTTTTCATTAGTTCTTAGGCCGCTCTATTCGACTCGAATTGATGATTTTGTTCATGACTTGCGTCCGGAAAAGGTTCCATCCATTGATGCGGTCAATTGCTATTCTTTGATTGATGAAGCATTACCTTGTAAGACGTTTCGTCCATTTGCTTGTGAAAATGGTGTTTTGAATACGTTTGCTTATATGAATCATATTTGTTTTGATACAATTATGCTTAGACAATTTGTTTGTTCGAAAAATTTATTGACAAATTATGGATATATTCCTATCACATGATTCATACACCATTTCTATTGCCGAAGATGAATAGTCAAATTGGAAAGGTAAGACCCAACCTTCACCTCACCAATGATAATCCCTCATTTGTTCGTGAAACAAAAAGGATTGGCCCGTTTCTAGTTTGTTTTGTATTCAAGTTTTTACTCTTTCATGATGATGAAATTAATAGTTGTCAAATTTCGATTCCTATTCAAATTTTTGACAACTCTTTTATCTTTTGCCCTAGAGTGATCCAAATGTTCGACTTGAGGACAAGTCGCTTTGAAGACGGGGGGAATGATGTAAGCAAGCCTGGGGCATCCTCGAATGCAAATCAAGAACTAATCGAGATTCCAAAAGGCCCCATGACTCGAGCTCGAACCACGCAATTTCAAGACGCTTTATCAGCCTTGGTGATGCGCATTTTGGAAGAGAACAAGGCCCTAGACGTTGGAGAATCTACAAACACTCTTTTGAAAACCCAATGCACTTTTTTGCAAGCCGACTTTAGCTCCTCTCCAGCTCCCCCAGCTCAATTCAACTCCAACCAGCTCACTTGAGCTCGTTTTAGCTTGTTTGAGCTCGATTTTAGCTCGTTCCAGCTCATTTCTTTTCCTTTACAATAAACTAAGTTTAAACTTTTTTTTAATTAAATTTGCTACAGCTCATGCCGATTTCCCTAGCTCAAATTAGTCCAATAAGTATTTTTTATTATTTGAGCTAGCCGAATTTAATATGTTAGTTGGATTTTAATTAATATGTCTGAATTTAGTTAGTGTCATTTAAGTTGTCTAGTTGCTGTTTAAATTATGATTATATGAATAATTATATTTTATTTAATTATGTTTTTGTTTCTTTGTAGGTTCAGCCGAATGTGGAGGTACATTAATGGCTAGGTGCATGTACGGGTTTGTTCATTGAATGAGAAGGTTCATGCATGGTTCGGTTCAATGCTTGGAGGAATAATGTTCATGTACATGGAGGATTAATTGCATGCAATAGATATGAAGAATACATCTCCTTTGGATGGCACACATGCATGCCAATGCAAGTTCATGTATGGCCAGATTCAAGCTCCCTTCTAAGTTCCATGAATAGCCGAATGAATGTGGGAGGACCTTTGGAGTTTCTATACACCTATTCAGCGAAGAGACACCTCTTGAAAGCTACATGCATCCCATGGCCGAACCTAGACAATCCATTTAGCTTCCAAAGCTTCACATACATTCAAGTACTTTTACTTATACATGAAGCTATCCCATACACTCCCATCAGCCGAATCAAGGCCTAGCTAATTAATGTTTTCATTCTAGAACATTCTAGTTAGTTCATGGCCGAATTTGCTTAGTATTTAAGCTAGCTAATTTGTCCATTCGACTACTACATGATGGTCTATAAATAGTTTGTTCATTTTATTGTAAAAGGGACTTTTGCCAATTTGTTTAATGAACATTGTTCTTGTGAGGTTGTTTCCTCTCATATCTCGTACAAGTTTCGAAAGACTTATCTAGTTTGTGCTAGTGGCGTCAATCGACCTTGTTTGAACTTATCACCATTCTTGGTGTGGCATTCACCTATCTTCTATTCCATCTTTCCACCTTAACAATATAGGAATCGGGGCGACACTTTTTAGTGTTGAATCATTCCTAACGTTAAGTTTACTATTCCATCCCCACCTTACATTAACTCTTTCTTTTTGTTTTAAAACCGAACCATCTCTTCAACATCCTTTCTTTTTTTCCTTAGCCAAACCTACACTACCCTTTTGCATAACTTTTGAAAACCTTCTGCTAATTCAAACCTATTCTTTTAATTCTATTTTCGAGACCGAGGCACGAACGACCCTTTTCGTCTAGAGTCGAGCAACTACGTGAATTCGACTCAATCCCCCGAGCTGGATCACATCATAAATACGTAAGGGGAATGAAACCTAAGACAGATCTTGTTCTTATTATCTGAATTGTATGATAAATATTTGACTTGTTCTTAATTATGTGTTCTTGATTCTTGTTTTAATATTCTAGGATATTGATTCAAGTTAATGCGCTTATTTAGAGGAGCAAAAGTCCCTGTCTGAGAGTAAATTTGTCGTAATTAAGTGAAGTTGATTGGACGCCTAGTGATAGGGTGACAAGATTTTACCGGATTAGGGTGAAACCTAATAAGGGAGTCTATAGATCGAGTCAATGCAATACTAGGGTGTTAAGTAGAAAGAGATTTCAATTAATCAACCTAGGGTTAGACATTATTATTCTTGAGAGAGATAAAAATATAACTTAGGGATTTCTACGGATCAAGTCAAATGAATAAATCGTCTGATTCAGAGTCAAATAACAAGTGAAGTCTAGGTGGATTTTTCCTTGGGTATTGTCTTAATCAATCGAGTTTTCCCAAAAGCTTTTCCCCAATTTTCTCTCTGTGCACCTTTACTTTAGTTAATTAGTTTAGATAAATAAATCCGTTAATTTTTAGGCTAGATAATAAAAAGAAAGTAATTACTAGTAATCTTGGTTCCTTTGGGTTCGACAATCCGGTCTTGCTAAAGCTATACTACTGTTCGATAGGTACACTTGCCTTCATCATGATAATAGTTAGTTTCAAGAATGATTAATTATAAATTTTTAAAACCTGTCGCGAATAGCACGTATCAAGTCACCGACACTTTGAGTAGAAAATCACTATTTGCGTTGAGGGCCATGAATACTCAGTTGACCGTGCCTAATGATGGCTCGATTTTAGCAGAGTTAAAAGCTAGATCGACATTTCTTCAAGAGATCTGCTAAGCTAAAAAAGGCGATAAGGAATTGCAAGCTAAGATAGCTCAGTGCGAGATGGGAAAAGAATCCGAATTTCATATTGGTGCCGATGGCTGTATAATGTTCAAAGATAGAGTGTGTGTACCCAAAAAAAATGAGTTGACCCAGAAGATTTTAGATGAGGCACATAGTGGTTGTTTGTCCGTCCACTTGGGTAGTGTGAAAATGTACAACGACCTGAAGAAAACGTACTAGTGGTCAGGAATGAAAAGAGACATTTCAGAGTTTGTTTCCAAGTGTCTAGTGTATCAGAAAGTGAAGCTTGAACATCAGGTTCCTTCGGGTCTACTTCAGCCCATCACGATCCCTGAGTGGAAGTTGGATCGAATTACAATGGACTTCGTGATCGGTTTACCATTAACCCCGAAGAAAAAAGGATGCTATTTGGGTTATTGTGGATAGGCTAACAAAGTCGGCACATTTTATACCTGTGCTTACCGACTACTTCCTTGAGAGATTGGCCGAATTGTATATTTCTGAGATTGTAAGGCTACACGGGGTGCCCTTGTCAATTATTTCGGATAGGGACCCGAGATTTACCTCGAGGTTTTGGAAAAAGTTACAAGAGGCTTTGCGGACTAAGTTGAGTTTTAGCACGACATTTCACCCGCAAATCGACGGTTAGTCGAAAAGAGTGATTCAGATTTTAGAAGGTATGTTGCGTTGTTGTGTTCTCGAATTTCAAGGTAGTTGGGAAAAGTACTTTGCATTGGTTGAATTTTCTTATAACAACTGTTATCAAGCAAGTTTGAAGATGGTGCCTTATGAAGCTTTGTATGGACGAAAGTGTCGAACGCCCTTATATTGGACCGATCTTAGAGAGAGTCAGATTCACGAGGTCGATTTAGTCAAAGAGACTGAAGAGAAAGTTAAAGTGATTCGTGATTGCTTGAAGGCTGCCTCGGATAGACAAAAATTCTATGCAGATTTGAAACAAAAGGAAATTGAGTTTCAAGTCGGTGATAAGGTATTTTTAAAAGTATCTCCGTGGAGGAAAGTCCTCAGATGTAGTAGAAAATGCAAGATGAGTCCTCGTTTCATTGGACCTTATGTGATTATCGAGAGAGTAGGGCTAGTTGCTAACCGATTGGATTTGCCATCAGAATTGGAAAAGATTCACGATGTATTTTATGTGTCCATGCTACATCGATATAGCTAAGATCCTTCCCATGTGATTATGCCGTCAAAGGTTGAGATTCACCCGGACATGACTTATGGTGAAGAGCCGGTCAAGATTTTAGCTCGGGAAGTCAAATAGTTGAGAAATAAGAGTATAGCACTTGTGAAAGTTTTGTGGCAAAGACATGGAGTCGAGGAAGCCACATGGGAACCCGAGGAGACTATGAGGGATCAGTACCCAAACTTATTCACGAGTAAGATTTTTGAGGACGAAAATCCCTAAGGGGGAGAAATGTAACAGCCTAATTTTGGGGCTAGTCAAAATAGTGGTCTCGGGACCACAAATCCAAAGTCATAAAAACTATTTTACTATTATTTAGATGTTAAAACATGTTTTTAAGAGTGCATGAGAAATTTGGTCAAGAAATTTTAATGTTTGTGAGCCCAATTGCGAAAAAAGACTAAATCGCATAAAGTGAAAAAGTCCTAATTTGATAGCTAAAGGTGTTATTTTATTATAGAATCAAAATTGAGGGATTTTAAAGGGCAATTAGACCCTTTTAAAGGGTATAGCCGGCCATAGAGTCAAAGAGGGGACAAAATTTTAAAATTTAGTGAGTTAGGTGGCCTATTTATTACCAAAATAAAATAAAATAAAGGAAGGATGATATCATCCCCTTTTCATCTTCTTCCTCCACCAAAAATTTTGGCAAAGAATGGGGTTTTAAGAGCTTGATATTTCAGCAACTTTAAGCTTTCACAAGTAAGTATGGCTTTTCTTAAATATTTTTGTACTTTTAAGACCCTTGAAGCATGAGGTTTCAAATGAGGGTGCTATTTTACAAAATGATTAAGAGTTTAGGGTTTTTCCATGAAAGGATTTGTCTTTTTCGCTGATTTTTTATGGAAGAAAATGAGTCTTGGGTGTCTTATAAATAACTTTTATGAAAGGTGTTAGCATGAAAACACCTAAAGGGACCATTTTGCATAAGTTGTAAAATAAGTGATGAATGTGTGAAATAGTGGAAATTTGGAGTTGTTATAAGAGTAAAAAAGAGTTTGACTAAGCTTAAGATACGAAGAAATTCGATAAAAATAAATTTTCAGGCCGAGGGGTAAAATGGTCATTTTGCAAAAGTCTAGAGGCAAAATAGTCATTTGGCCCAATTGTGAATTGTTGAGTGTTTAGGTTGATAAATTGACTTAATAATTGCATTTTGTTGATCAAGAAATACCGAGAAGTGCCTGAGAAGTCTTGGGTTCAAGCCTTGGCTTTTGCAAAATTTTGGTTTTTAAGGGATGAACCATGGCTCTAGCATGTAGGCTTTATAAATAATTGTGGATGATTTATGACATAGAAAGAGCCTGTGGTGGAGTGGCAAGATGGCATGTTGTGTAACTGTGAGGTCTGAGGTTCAAGTCTTGGGATGCGCAATGGATTATTTGTAATTGTAACGCCCCGCACCCGAGACCGTTTCCGGAGTCGAACACGAGGTGTTAACAGACTTAATTCATTACTTAAACAGCTCAAACAATTTATTTTTAAAATTTTCAGTCAAGCTAACAATCTGCGTCATAGTCGATTAAAAATTCATATCTCAAGTTACGAAACTCAAAATCCAATTACTTAAATTTTCCCTGAAACTAGACTCATATATCTATTTACTAATTTTTTTCTAGAATTTTTGGTCAAGCCAATTAGTACAGTTTATTAGTTAAAGTCTCCCCTGTTTCAGGGTTCGACTACTCTAACCTCTGTGTATTACGAATCAGATATCTCCCTGTACAGAGATTCAATTACTATGTCGTTTGTTTCTAATAAAACTAGACTCAATAAGGAATCTGTAAATATAAATCATGACCTCTAATTATCTTTGAACAATTTATGGTGAATTTCCAAAGTCAGAACAGGGAATCCAGAAATCGCTCTAGCCCTGTTTCACAAAAATTTAAACATCCCATAAAATATAACTCATATACCTATTTTGTTCCATCCATATGAAAATAGACTCATAATTCTTAAATTCCATATTTTATTCACCATCTAATTGTATCTCTACTATTTTTAATGATTTTTCAAACTCACGTCACTGCTGCTATCTGAATCTATTTTATGGTAAATTTTACCTATTTCATGTTTTCCATGGATTAGCTAGTAATTTAGCATACATAACACCAAATATGATCATGATTAGCCATTCCAATGGCTAATCATTACCAAGCATTTCCATACCACTCAATAACAATATCATAAGACCATATATACAAAATGATTATAATGCTATACATGCCATACTCAAAATATGCAAGCCATTATGCCAAGATGGTATACGGATATAGTGTGAGCATGCCTCCGACCGTTCCCGATTTCCGAGCTGGCTTGTCAACACTACAAGGAATGAAAAGGAGGGAGTAAGCATAAATGCTTAGTAAGTTCACATGCAAATAACAAGTAACATAACCATATATGCAAACATAAAACATCATTTGCATAATCATCACCAAGACATTCATATCACATTTTCATTTATCATCTTACCATATTGTTGTTATATCAAGTTTTCAACCCGAGGGTTAAGTACATACCTGTTCAAAGTATTCATTTCACAAAACTTACCAATACGTCCCTTTCATCTTGAGTATTCCTCCATTTGAGTAGAACTTTACCCGTTGAACACATCGGAATATAATTCGGATACATGGAAAGTTTGCACATAAGTGCCACATATGTAGCCAAGCTACTATGTAACCCGCCCATAAGCGAACTCGGACTCAACTCAACGAGCTCGGGCGTTTTCATCCATGAGTGAACTCGAACTCAACTCAACAAGTTCAGATGCCTAGTTACATCTCACGAACTCAGACTCAACTCAACGAGTTCGGACATTCGCATCCATAAGTGAACTCGGACTCAACTCAATGAGTTCGGATGCCCAAACATCCTAGTAACATGTCACTTGTATCCTAATCTATTCCTAAGGTTCAAACGGGCGTTTTCCTCGATCACACATCTTTGCCATCTTCCACGGAATATCGAAATTGATACTTCGGTGATAGTTCATACTCATCAAGTAATTCACATAATTACATATTATTCAATAATAACCACAAAGCATAATATTTCATGATAATAATCAGCATCATATCATATAAAAAACATTAAATTGCTTAAAATGACAATTATGTTAATCCATTTACACATGAACTTACCTCGTATGCGAAAATGACACTTTTACCATTTCGTCCACAACTTGGTATTTTCCCTATTTTAGCCCGAATTTTAGTTTTCCTTGCTCTATCATTTAAAATATAGTATAATTAGGACTCACATTATTCAAATTGACCCAAAATCATATTTTGGAAAAATTACAATTTACCCCTAAACTTTTGCATATTTACACTTTTGCCCCAAAGCTCGTAAATTAAACTTCAGCCTATTTTCTTATGTTTTATGACATGATGGCCATTTTTCCCTTCTATGGCAACATCAAATTCTCACTCTAACATGTACTTATGACTATTAGGTATTTTTACCGATTAAGCCATTTTGCTCGTTTTCACTTAAAACCGAGTAGCACAAGTTGTCTAACATAATTTAAAACCTCATATTCTATCATAAAACACCAAAATACACAAATTTCACCTATGGGTATTTTTCCAAATATAAACCCTAGGTTAAATTATTGCTAGCATAAGCTAAATCGAGCTACCGGGACTCCAAAAACGTAAAAATCATTAAAAACGAGGCTAGAACGGATTTACAATCGAGTTTGGAAGCTTGAAAAACCCTAGCCATGGTTTCTCCTTGCTATATTCGGCCATGGGGTTGAAGATGAGCAAAATTGGCTTTTAATTTTGTATTTTAATTCATTTTACCCCTAAATGACCAAAATGCCCTTACTACTAAACTTTCCAAA
The DNA here is from genome assembly GCF_007990345.1 of Gossypium hirsutum. Lineage (NCBI taxonomy): Eukaryota > Viridiplantae > Streptophyta > Magnoliopsida > Malvales > Malvaceae > Gossypium > Gossypium hirsutum. The sequence continues at coordinate 75,423,426 of NC_053434.1, read as the reverse complement.
AAATTCCATCCATGTCCAATTTTTGTCCATAGACTTAGAAATTGGTAAAATTGCTATTTAAGACCTCCTAATTAATATTTCAAAACAATTTCATACTAGAAACTTCTAGAATGAAAGTTTTGCAAATTATTCGATTTAGTCCCTAATTTCAATTTAAGCACTTTATGCATAAAATTTCTTCACGAAATTTTCATACAATCATGCAATCATATCATAGACCTTAAAATAATCATAAAATAATTATTTCTATCTCAGATTTTGTGGTCACGAAACCGCTATTCCGACTAGGCCCAAAATCAGGATATTACAACTCTCCCCCTTTTAGGGATTTTCGTCCCCGAAAATCTTACCAGAAAAGTGGTCTTCACTTTTAATCTCATATTCAGTGCCGAAGAACTTTCACTTAGACTGTACCTCCAATACATCTCTTTAATTTCTCATATGATCTGAAAGCTTACAGTTTCAACTCTCAACTGTTCTTAAATTTTCAACCCTTCTCAGTTTCCCATGATATCATTACATAAAACCCGGATCTTGACTTGATTAATGGAGACCAGAATTTCAAGAAATCCAACAATCAAAGAGACCTGAAATTCCATGAATCTGATGAGTAGGAATTCATTCAATACATATATGATTTATAGATCTCGCCAAACATTTAACAATAGGATACATCATATTTTCCTCTTTCTGCCATGGAAATAATTCTGATATGGCCTCAAGAAAAATCCTTCTCATTTCCACCCCAATATCAACACTGACAAGGATAATTTTGATAGATCCCAATGCTCGACTTTAACCCCTTTAACAACTCCGATTTTATGTAACATCGAATGCTCTAAACTATCACATTACCTCACTGTCTTGAAACACATCACAATTCATACAACAGTACATTACTGAAAGTCAGGAAGTCTTTACTCAATGTAGACTAGTCTAGTTCAGACGCTTCGATTACCAATATTCTCATCTATCCGAACTCTGTCAACATGTAATAAACTTTTCAGCTTTCACAAGACGAAAACCTTATCATTCGTAGTGACTTTAACTAATATCAAACGCTTTCTAATAAATATACACTTCTCGTTCAGACTATTTACTCTTTTATTTGTACAAAATGAAATTCTATTATCAGACTTGGGAAAAATAATCCTGAAATAATTGTCACATGAAATCTTTCAAATAGATAATTCACCATACCGACTGAAACTTGCGCTTTTATCACTTATGCCTTTACTGATGTCAAATCCTTACACAGAAATTAGAAAAACCCCAATACTAAAATCACCACATTACCAAGATCAAATTAGAAGTATAGTCATATTTGACATGATTATCACGAGCTAAAGAATGCACTTCGAACACGAGTAATAATTGTCAAATTATGGAACAAAGATAACAAGGAAACCGAATAAAGAAATCCAAGATAGAGAAATCCAGAATAAAGAATTCCAGAATAAAGAGATCCAGGATAAAGAAACCCAAGATATGATACTATGCCGGAGAATCAAAAACCAAACTCATAAAGAAAATACAGAATACCCCGATAATTCTTCAAAGAAAGAAAGTCCAAAAGAAAACATCATTTAATCCCACTGGAATCAAATATAACAAGAACAATATATCTTCCCATACATATATATCAGATGAAGCATCAAGTAGAAGAAACAGAAACATAATATCTTACGTATTCTCTCATCAATTCTTATCAGACGAAATGAAATAGAATACCCGATGAAATAGAGCAATATAAATTATAAACCAGTCAGACTACCAATGCTTTCATCCAACACCAGGATTAAAAGACATTCCCATATAGCAAGAATTTCTTCAGAAGATCAATAGCCATAGAAATATTTCTAAGAACGGGTAAACACATAGAACATCTCAAAAGAGACTGCTAAATCTGTCCAGTCATAACTGTCACACTCAGATAGTTCACATTTCAATTATCATTTCCCCAACTAGTTCTGTCGTCACAAATTTCATATTAAACCATTCACTAAAGAAGGTCAGTTCTGAATAAATTTCGATTTACACTTTTCTCAACCTTGCACCTGAGTAATTCGGTTTACCAAGGAGAATTCCTTTTCTAACTGAGACAGTGCATAACTCCAATAATCTTTACGTCAATCTGATACTTTACTGGCTCTGACTTTACTTATCAGCTCATTTTCAATCTTTGATCATACTTATGATTATTCTATCACTGAACTCTTTGGGTTCTCAACCAAAAACTTATTCAATACAAATCTCATGAAATTCCATTATAAGTACCACTTTGGTAAGGGGGAGGGTTGTAGGACCTCTGACTCGACTTTCTTATACATACACATATGACACAACTCCCATCATCATAGCAACATCATCAAAATCATGTCATTCATTCATGTTGGCTTACACCAATTTTCCTATTGTCCTATTTAGACAATATACTTATGCATACATTCTATGTTTTCTAGATAGCTTTACTTATCCATTCATTTAATTAATTTAATTCATGCTCATGACATCATATAAGGCCAAACAAACATAGATATTTGCATCACAATCACAACTTTCATTTCGTGCATCATCATGTACATATCATTACAATCATATAATTCAGTCCAACAATTTAACATAGATAAGTTCATTTCATTATAATCCTTTATCTCATAAAAATTGTATATCATTAACATTCATCAACATTCAACGTCCAATCAAGACAAGGACATTTTCATTCGTATCATGATATTATGACCTTTATTCATACCTCTACTACTTTCTATTTATTCCGTTCATCTTATCAAGTAAGCCACATACACTACATCGTATGAGCATTAAGCAAATATGGATATTTATCACATATGTATCATAAACTTTTATTCATATTTTTCTGAACCGAGACTTATCATAATCATAATTTTACTCAAATACCTTCACATAACATTGAACATGGTCGGCGCAGCTCGGTTGGAGAGTGCCCTGTCTAAATAAGACGGTACTCATACGCGTCGGAATATATCACACTATCACAGATCAGTGGCATGTATAGCTAAACTTTTACACATGCTAGGTTAGTCCAAGAACCGACTAAACCTGCTCTGATACCACCAAATGTAACGCCCCGTACTCGAGACTGTCGCCAGAGTCGAACACGAGGTGTTAACAGACTTAATTCATTACTTAAACAGCTCAAACAATTTATTTTTAAAATTTTTAGTCAAGCTAACAATCTGCGTCATAGTCGATTAAAAATTCATATCTCAAGTTACAAAACTCGAAATCCAATTACGTAAAATTTCCCTAAAACTAGACTCATATATCTATTTACTAATTTTTTATAGAATTTTTAGTCAAGCCAATTAGTACATTTTATTATTTAAAGTCTCCCCTGTTTCAGGGTTCGACTGCTCTGACCTCTGTGTATTACGAATCAGATATCTCCCTGTACAGATATTCAATGACTATGTTGTTTGTTTCTAATAAAACTAGACTCAATAAGGAATCTGTACATATAAATAATGACTTCTAATTATCTTTTAACAATTTATGGTGAATTTCCAAAGTGAAAACAGGGGATCTAGAAATCGCTTTGGCCCTGTTTCACAAAAATTTAAGCATCTCATTAAATATAACTCATATACCTATTTTGTTCCATCCATATGAAAATAGACTCATAATTATTCAATTCCATATTTTATTCACCATCTAATTGTATCTCTACTATCTTTAATGATTTTTCAAACTCACGTCACTGCTGCTGTCTGAATCTATTTTATGGTAAATTTTACCTATTTCATGTTTTCCATGGATTAGCTAGTAATTTAGCATACATAACACCAAATATGACCATGATTAGCCATTCCAATGGCTAATCATTACCAAGCATTTCCATACCACTCAATAACTGTGACAGCCCAAAATTGACCCTAGTCGGGAAGTGGTTTCGGGACTGCTAAACTGAGTCACCGAAATGTTTGAATGTGATATTTATTGTCTAGAATATGTATATATGCATGTGTGAAAATTTCATGGTTGAATTTTGTAAATTGTAAGTGAAATTTTATTAAATAGGACTTATGTGAGAAAATTTAGAAATGTGCTAGGCTAATGTAAGGTGGCCCATTTATGCATGTTGCAAATAGTTGTACTTGCATGTCAAATACCCCTTTTATTTTAAGTGGTGGCCGGCCATGATGGTCATATATATATAATATGTATTAAATCTTAATTAAATGGCCATTATTTTATGCAAAAGAAAGGAAATAGATTAAAGAAAGAATAAAAAGAAAAGTAATGAAGAAAACTAAGTGTTCATCTTTGTTTCTTCTAAGCCGAATGTGAAGGAAGAATAGGGGAGAAACACCACTCGGTCATCCTAGGCTTAAACTAAGGTAAAAATTTTATGTTAATTCTTGAAATTTTAGTTAATTTTTGAGTTAGTTACCAACTTCTTTATTTGACCCATGTTAAAATTTGATTTTGGGAATGAATAAAGCTTTCGACCATAGTAGTCAATAAAGAATATGGCTGTTGTTTCATATTAATTTGGACAAATCATGGTGGATGGGCATTTGAGCCAAACAAATGATCATATGTATGCATTAGATGCTAAGTGGAAGGAATCGGCTATCATGTTGGATGCTATTGCCGAATATGAACTTGGTTATATTTGAGTAATGTATGTGTTTTGAGTTGACGGCATGAAAAGAAGGCTTAAAATGTGTTATAAACAAATTATATGTTAAACTAAGGTTTGCTAAATTACCATTTTTCCTTGTCGAATATGTGCTTAATTAAAGAAGAGTTTGTGTTGAATGTTTAAATAATTTAGATAATTATTAATCTAAGTCTAAGCTAGGTAAATTAAATGATTGTGGCTTAATTGTTTTATGGCAAGTGGCTATTATGGTGAAATGCAAATTCGGTCATGGAATTTAATGTATTTCTTATTGAATTTTGATAAATTTTGTTATAAGAAATATTAAGGATGAAATTGAGTTGGCTATTAGTGTTTTGTGTGGAACTTTTAACTAAGTGAGGTGTTTGGCTAGGTCCTTTTGAACAAATATTTTGGTGTTGGCTATTTAAATGACATTAATTTTTGGTATTAAGTTGAATTGGAAAGTTGATAAATGTGTAAATATGACTTAGGGCTTATATAAGCATTCGGCATTAGCTAAGGAGTGAGAATTTGATAGTTGATGTATATGTAAATGGGTAGTGTTAATTGAATGTGATTTATTTGGTAATAATCGTAGTGGTTAAACTAGTGTATAAGAAAACAAGCTAAACTATGCGAGTTTTGCTTGTGTATGCGAAACTAGTATAAGTTGAATGATCGGTTATTAGGGTTTTATGATCATTTTGAGTTTGAGTTATAAGTGACTATCATGGCTTGATAAGTTCTTGCCATTTTCGGTTATAAATATGTACGAAATTTGAATCATGGCATATTTATAAATTATAATACATATTGAATTTGTTATGTGATTGCCGAATGTGAATAATAAGTAAACAATATTGGTTAAGATATTAAACAAATCTATTTGCATTTATTAAGCTCAAGAGCAAGGAAGTTGGATAGGGGAAAAGAGAAAGCAATAGAGTAGCCAATCTACAACCGTTCGAATATACCAAGGTAAGTCTTCGAGTAATGACCCTACTTGAATTATATTGAAATGATTAGTCATACTATGATGGATAGCCGAATGTGCATAGAGACTATGTTATAAAGCCAAATGAAATCATGCTCTTTGTGTGTGGCTATTGAGCCGAAATTGGAAAGGTTTAATAAATGTTTTGTGTTTGAGCCTTAGTAACGAAAATAAGATATGGATGTGTTATGATTATTGATATATGTGTGCATGAGCATTTGAATATATCCGGGCTAAGACCCGCAGGCATTCGTGCGAGTTGATATATCCGGGCTAAGACCCGAAGGCATTTGTGCGAGTTGATATATCCGGGCTAAGACCCGCAGGCATTCGTGCGAGTTGATATATCCGGGCTAAGACCCGAAGGCATTTGTACGAGTTGATATATCCGGGCTAAGACCCGAAGGCATTGGTGCGAGTTGATATATCCGGGCTAAGACCCGAAGGCATTTGTGCGAGTTGATATATCCGGGCTAAGACCCGCAGGCATTCGTGCGAGTTGATATATATCTGGGCTAAGACCCGAAGGCATTTGTGTGAGTTGATATATCCGGGCTAAGACCCGCAGGCCTTTGTACGAGTTGATATATCCGGGCTAAGACCCGTAGGCATTCGTGCGAGTTGATATATCCGGGCTAAGACCCGAAGGCATTTGTGCGAGTTGACATATATCCGGGCTAAGACCCGCAGGCCTTTGTGCGAGTTGATATATCCGGGCTAAGACCCGCAGGCCTTTGTGCGAGTTGATATATCCGGGCTAAGACCCGAAGGCAATTGTGCAAGTTGATATATCCGGGCTAAGACCCGAAGGCAATTGTGCAAGTTGATATATCCGGGCTAAGACCCGAAGGCATTCGTGCGAGTTGCTATGCCCGGGTTAAGACCCGAAGGCAATTGTGCTTGTGGTAATATCCGGCTAAATTTCGAAGAAACTTGGGTATGAATGTGAGCGTTTTGTGCTGTAATAAATTCAATTAATACGCTCAACAAACCCAAACGATAAGGTATGTTTGCATGTGCTTCGGAAAAGTCGATTCGTTTTAAGTAGTATTCGTTCAATCGACTAACGAACTTTTGGGCTTTTATATGGGTTGATACCTTGTGTGTATATATGTTGATGAAGTATGAAGTAAGCATGATTATGAGAATGTGTATTAATAAAGTGATTCATTTAGCTATGTGAATGTTATACTTTAGTCAAAGCCGATTTCATTACTTGAAACTTACTAAGCTTTAAAATGCTTACCCCGTTGCTTTGGCTCTCTGTTTTATAGATTTTGTTCGTTAGCTATCGAATTCGGGATCATCGAAGTCGAAGTCATCCACACTATCAAAGCTCTTTTGGTACTCTTTTAGTTGAACTCTGGATATGGCATGTATAGGACTACCCCTTGTTGTTTTAAGCACTTTTTGTGATATATGTGTGTACAGCCATGCGAAAATGGCTTGTAGAAGTGGAGTATGGCATTAGACCATTTGGGTTTATGTATGTATATATGGTTTCATGATGTGACTATGGTTTGGAATGGAAGTGTTGGGCAAATGATCAGCCATTGGAATGGCTAAATATGATCATATGTGGACCCATGTATGACAAAACCCTAGTTGGTCCATGGTAACCACGAAATAGGTAAAGTTTACCTTGAAAACAGATGCTGACAGCAGCAGTGGTGTAGATTTGAAAAATCACAAAAATTTTTAGGAATGGAATTAAATAGTGAATAAATTATGTAATCGAACCTTGATGAATCTATTTTCATATGAAAGTAACGAAACAATCATATGAATAGTATATTGAGAGATATTAAAGTTCTCGTGAAACCGGGCCAGAACGGTTTCTGGATATCCTGTTTCGAATTTGATAATTTACCATAAATTAACCAGAGATAATTAGGAGTCATACCATATATGTATAGATTCCTCTCTGAGTCTAGTTTCTATAGAAAGAAACGGCATGAGTATTGGAGCCCTGTACAAGGAGATATACAAGTCGTAATGCGCAAAGGTCAGGGTAGTCGATCCCTGTACTATGGGAGACTTTGACTAATAAACTGTACTAATTGGCCCGACCAAAAATTCTAGAAAAAAATATGTAGATGGGCATATGAGTCTAGTTTCAGGGAAAAATCACGAAACAAATTTTTGAGTTGTGAAACTCAAGATATGATTTTTTTAAAGCGACTATTATGCAGATTGGCAGTGTCTGGAAAATTTTTAAAAGTCTGTTAACACCTCGTGTTCGACTCCGGTGACGGTCTCGGGTTCGGGTGTTACATTTGATTGGTATCAAAGCTACGGTTTAGTCGATTCTAGGACTACCGTAATGCGTTGGGTCTAGCTATACATGCCATTTTATGTGATTATTTGATAGTGTGGTGATTTCTGACATTTGCAAATGTGTTTATTTATAGTAATGGATCCCGATCCCGACCGAGAGGTAGCTGATGATCTTGAGAGTGTAGCGCCTGCTCCCGCACAAGGGACAGCGCCGGCGGACTCTCAACCTAATGCTAGTAACCCGAATGATGAAGCTAGACAAGCTTTCTATAGCGTGATGAATGATTGGTTCAACCAATACATTCGAACTAATACGGCTGTTCCACAACCTCCATTCCCGACTAATACCACCCCCGCACCTACAATACCTCCGGTAACTGACCAAATAAGGTCAAATAAGCCCCCAGTTGACAGAATTCGAAAACATGGGGCTACTGAATTTAAGGCTACGGATAGCGATGATGCCGAGCAAGCTAAATTTTGGTTGGACAACACTATCCGGGTACTCGATGAGCTATCTTGTACACCTGATGAATGCCTAAAGTGTACTATCTCCTTGTTACGCGATTCTGCCTACTATTGGTGGAGTACTCTGACTTCTGTTGTGCCTCGAGAGCAAGTAACTTGGGAGTTTTTCCAAACTGAGTTTCGGAAAAAGTATATCAGTCAGAGATTTGTTGATCAAAAACGGAAGGAATTTCTTGAGCTTAAGCAAGGTTCTATGTCAGTTACTGATTACGAGCGAAAATTTGTTAGACTTAGTAGATACGCTCGGGAATGTGTTTCGTCCGAGGCTATCATGTGTAAATGCTTCGAGGATGGGCTGAATGAAGATATAAAAATGTTCGTTGGCATTCTTGAAATACGAGAGTTCGTAGTACTTGTCGAGCGAGCTTGTAAAGCCGAAGAGCTTAGAAAAGAAAAACAAAAAGTTGATGTGGGAACAGGGGAGTTTTGTAAAAGATCCTCGGGAAAGTCTCTTCAACAGGCATCGAAGAAATTTCGAGATGATGTGGGCCGGTCTAGAGGCACTTCGGGCCTTTTTAGACGAGATCGTGATCGACCCCCTGTAGGTATCCGAGGCACTTCGATCGCTAGTGTTGGGAATGAACGTCGAGACAAAACAGAATGTCGATATTGCGGTAAATGGCATTCGGGGAGTTGTAGATTCCATGACCGCTCCTGTTACAAGTGTGGATCAGTTGACCACTTCATCAAAGATTGCCCGAGGTTGTCTGAACAGAATGTAAATCAGAGTGGGAAACCGGGTGCTACCACTGCTCGAGGTAGACCATCTAGAAATACGGGCAATGCTAGTGGTGGTCAGAGAGGATCTAGAGATGCTACGACCGGATCCGAGGCTCGTGCGCCTGCTAGAGCTTATGCTATACGTGCCCGCGAGGATGCTTCTTCGCCTGATGTTATTACCGGTACTTTCACCCTCTTTGATACTAATGTAATTGCTTTGATTGACCCCGGTTCTACTCATTCTTACATATGTGAAACCTTAGCATCTAGTAGGACTTTACCTATTGAGTCTACTGAGTTCGTAATTCGGGTGTCAAATCCCTTGGGTCGTTACGTGCTTGTCGACAAAGTGTGTAAGAAATGTCCCCTAGTGATTCGAGGTTCCTGTTTTCCGGCGGACTTGATGCTTTTGCCGTTTGATGAATTTGATGTTATTCTCGGGTTGGATTGGTTGACCGTGCATGATGCGGTTGTGAATTGCAAAAGCAAGACTATTGATTTGAGGTGCGCAAATAACGAAGTAATCCGAGTTGAGTCTACAGACTTGGATGGGTTGCCAGTTGTAATATCCTCAATGTTGGCCCAGAAATATGTAAGAAAAGGGTGCGAAGCATACCTTGCGTATGTACTTAATGACAAAGAATTAGAAAAGAAACCCGAATCTGTGCCGGTGGTTTGTGAATACCTGGATGTTTTTCCTGAAGAATTACCGGGTTTACCACCTGTTCGGGAGGTAGAGTTTGGTATTGAGCTTGTACCTGGGACTACGCCGATTTCGATAGCTCCGTATCGTATGGCACCAACCGAGTTAAAAGAGTTGAAAGCTCAGTTGCAAGAATTGACGGATAGAGGTTTTGCTCGACCAAGTTTCTCACCTTGGGGTGCACCAGTATTGTTCGTGAAAAAGAAGGACGGAACCATGAGGTTGTGCATTGACTATCGTCAACTGAATAAAGTGACGATAAAGAATAAATATCCGTTACCGCGTATTGATGATTTGTTTGATCAACTAAAGGGAGCCTCAGTGTTCTCAAAAATAGATTTGAGATCGGGTTATTATCAGTTGCGGGTTCGAGATTTGGACGTACCCAAAACTGCTTTCAGAACGAGGTACGGTCACTACGAATTCTTAGTGATGCCGTTTGGGCTTACTAATGTCCCTGCGGTATTTATGGATTTGATGAATCGGATCTTCAGACCATATTTGGATCGGTTCGTAGTTGTGTTCATTGATGACATCTTGGTCTATTCAAGAGATGAGACCGAACATGCTGAGCACCTCAGACTAGTGTTGCAAATGTTGCGGGATAAGCAGTTATATGCTAAGTTCAGTAAGTGTGAGTTCTGGTTAAGAGAGGTTAGCTTCTTGGGTCATGTGGTATCCGCATCGGGTATTCGAGTTGACCCGAGCAAAATTTCAGCCATACTTAACTGGAAGCCTCCAAGAAATATTACTGAGGTTCGGAGCTTTTTGGGACTCGCCGGTTATTACCGACGATTTGTCAAAGGTTTCTCGATGATAGCCACACCAATGACGAAGCTACTTCAAAAGGATGTTAAGTTTGAATGGACGGAGAAATGTCAGAAAAGTTTTGATCAACTAAAAACTTATTTGACTGAAGCTCCAATTTTAGTGCAACCCGAATCAGGCAAAGAGTTTGTCATTTATAGTGACGCATCCCTACTTGGGTTGGGTTGCGTATTGATGCAAGAAGGTCGAGTTGTGGCCTACGCGTCGAGACAATTAAAGCCACATGAGAAAAATTATCCGACCCATGATCTTGAACTAGCTGCCATCGTATTTGCTTTAAAAATATGGCGACATTACTTATTTGGTGAAAAGTGCCATGTATTTTCGGATCACAAAAGTCTCAAATATTTGATGACTCAAAGAGACTTGAATCTGCGACAAAGACGTTGGCTTGAGTTGTTGAAAGATTATGAGCTTGTCATTGATTACCACCCGGGAAAGGCTAATGTGGTTGCGGACGCCTTAAGTCAGAAGTCATTGTTTTCTTTACGAGCGATGAATGTGCATTTGTCTGTTCTACCCGACAATGTGTTAGTAGCTGAATTAAAAGCCAAACCATTACTGACTCATCAAATTCGTGAAGCTCAGAAAGTCGATGATGAATTGGTTGCAAAACGGGCTGAGTGTGTTCCGAACAAGGAATCAGAGTTTCAAATTGATGATGGTGATTGTTTGAGGTTCAGAAGTCGTTTGTGTGTTCCAAGGAATTCGGGACTCATTTCGATGATTCTGAACGAAGCCCATTGTAGCCGAATGTCAATTCACCCGGGGAGTACGAAAATGTACAACGATTTGAAACGTTGGTTTTGGTGGCATGGTATGAAACGAGACATCTCCGACTTTGTTTCGAGATGTTTAATATGTCAACAAGTGAAAGCGGAACATCAAGTGCCTTCAGGATTACTTCAGCCGATCATGATACCCGAGTGGAAATGGGATCGAGTCACAATGGACTTTGTGTCCGGACTGCCATTGTCAACAAGTAAGAAGGAGTTGCGAAACAAAAGGGTTCCGTTAGTAAAGGTGTTATGGCTCAAACACGGGATCGAGGAAGCTACTTGGGAAACCGAAAGCTCGATGAAAGAACGATACCCAAACCTATTTACCGGTCAGATTTTCGGGGACGAAAATTTCTTAAGTGGGGGAGAGTTGTGACAGCCCAAAATTGACCCTAGTCGGGAAGTGGTTTCAGGACCGCTAAACCGAGTCACCGAAATGTTTGAATGTGATATTTATTGTCTAGAATATGTATATATGCATGTGTGAAAATTTCATGGTTGAATTTTGTAAATTGTAAGTGAAATTTTATTAAATAGGACTTATGTGAGAAAATTTAGAAATGTGCTAGGCTAATGTAAGGTGGCCCATTTATGCATGTTGCAAATAGTTGTACTTGCATGTCAAATACCCCTTTTATTTTAAGTGGTGGCCGGCCATGATGGTCATATATATATAATATGTATTAAATCTTAATTAAATGGCCATTATTTTATGCAAAAGAAAGGAAATAGATTAAAGAAAGAATAAAAAGAAAAGTAATGAAGAAAACTAAGTGTTCATCTTTGTTTCTTCTAAGCCGAATGTGAAGGAAGAATAGGGGAGAAACACCACTCGGTCATCCTAGGCTTAAACTAAGGTAAAAAGTTTATGTTAATTCTTGAAATTTTAGTTAATTTTTGAGTTAGTTACCAACTTCTTTATTTGACCCATGTTAAAATTTGATTTTGGGAATGAATAAAGCTTTCGGCCATAGTAGTCAATAAAGAATATGGCTGTTGTTTCATATTAATTTGGACGAATCATGGTGGATGGGCGTTTGAGCCAAACAAATGATCATATGTATGCATTAGATGCTAAGTGGAAGGAATCGGCTATCATGTTGGATGCTATTGCCGAATATGAACTTGGTTATATTTGAGTAATGTATGTGTTTTGAGTTGACGGCATGAAAAGAAGGCTTAAAATGTGTTATAAACAAATTATATGTTAAACTAAGGTTTGCTAAATTACCATTTTTCCTTGTCGAATATGTGCTTAATTAAAGAAGAGTTTGTGTTGAATGTTTAAATAATTTAGATAATTATTAATCTAAGTCTAAGCTAGGTAAATTAAATGATTGTGGCTTAATTGTTTTATGGCAAGTGGCTATTATGGTGAAATGCAAATTCGGTCATGGAATTTAATGTATTTCTTATTGAATTTTGATAAATTTTGTTATAAGAAATATTAAGGATGAAATTGAGTTGGCTATTAGTGTTTTGTGTGGAACTTTTAACTAAGTGAGGTGTTTGGCTAGGTCCTTTTGAACAAATATTTTGGTGTTGGCTATTTAAATGACATTAATTTTTGGTATTAAGTTGAATTGGAAAGTTGATAAATGTGTAAATATGACTTAGGGCTTATATAAGCATTCGGCATTAGCTAAGGAGTGAGAATTTGATAGTTGATGTATATGTAAATGGGTAGTGTTAATTGAATGTGATTTATTTGGTAATAATCGTAGTGGTTAAACTAGTGTATAAGAAAACAAGCTAAACTATGCGAGTTTTGCTTGTGTATGCGAAACTAGTATAAGTTGAATGATCGGTTATTAGGGTTTTATGATCATTTTGAGTTTGAGTTATAAGTGACTATCATGGCTTGATAAGTTCTTGCCATTTTCGGTTATAAATATGTACGAAATTTGAATCATGGCATATTTATAAATTATAATACATATTGAATTTGTTATGTGATTGCCGAATGTGAATAATAAGTAAACAATATTGGTTAAGATATTAAACAAATCTATTTGCATTTATTAAGCTCAAGAGCAAGGAAGTTGGATAGGGGAAAAGAGAAAGCAATAGAGTAGCCAATCTACAACCGTTCGAATATACCAAGGTAAGTCTTCGAGTAATGACCCTACTTGAATTATATTGAAATGATTAGTCATACTATGATGGATAGCCGAATGTGCATAGAGACTATGTTATAAAGCCAAATGAAATCATGCTCTTTGTGTGTGGCTATTGAGCCGAAATTGGAAAGGTTTAATAAATGTTTTGTGTTTGAGCCTTAGTAACGAAAATAATATATGGATGTGTTATGATTATTGATATATGTGTGCATGAGCATTTGAATATATCCGGGCTAAGACCCGCAGGCATTCATGCGAGTTGATATATCCAGGCTAAGACCCGAAGGCATTTGTGCGAGTTGATATATCTGGGCTAAGACCCGCAGGCATTCGTGCGAGTTGATATATCCGGGCTAAGACCCGAAGGCATTTGTGCGAGTTGATATATCCGGGCTAAGACCCGAAGGCATTTGTGTGAGTTGATATATCCGGGCTAAGACCCGAAGGCATTTGTGCGAGTTGATATATCCGGGCTAAGACCCGCAGGCATTCGTGCGAGTTGATATATATCTGGGCTAAGACCCGAAGGCATTTGTGCGAGTTGATATATCCGGGCTAAGACCCGCAGGCCTTTGTGCGAGTTGATATATCCGGGCTAAGACCCGCAGGCATTCGTGCGAGTTGATATATCCGGGCTAAGACCCGAAGGCATTTGTGGGAGTTGACATATATCCGGGCTAAGACCCGCAGGCCTTTGTGCGAGTTGATATATCCGAGCTAAGACCCGCAGGCCTTTGTGCGAGTTGATATATCCGGGCTAAGACCCGAAGGCAATTGTGCAAGTTGATATATCCGGGCTAAGACCCGAAGGCAATTGTGCAAGTTGATATATCCGGGCTAAGACCCGAAGGCATTCGTGCGAGTTGCTATGCCCAGGTTAAGACCCGAAGGCAATTGTGCTTGTGGTAATATCCGGCTAAATTTCGAAGAAACTTGTTTATGAATGTGAGCGTTTTGTGCTGTAATAAATTCAATTAATACGCTCAACAAACCCAAACGATAAGGTATGTTTGCATGTGCTTCGGAAAAGTCGATTCGTTTTAAGTAGTATTCGTTCAATCGACTAACGAACTTTTGGGCTTTTATATGGGTTGATACCTTGTGTGTATATATGTTGATGAAGTATGAAGTAAGCATGATTATGAGAATGTGTATTAATAAAGTGATTCATTTAGCTATGTGAATGTTATACTTTAGTCAAAGCCGATTTCATTACTTGAAACATACTAAGCTTTAAAATGCTTACCCCGTTGCTTTGGCTCTCTGTTTTATAGATTTTGTTCGTTAGCTATCGGATTCGGGATCATCGAAGTCGAAGTCATCCACACTATCAAAGCTCTTTTGGTACTCTTTTAGTTGAACTCTGGATATGGCATGTATAGGACTACCCCTTGTTGTTTTAAGCACTTTTTGTGATATATGTGTGTACAGCCATGCGAAAATGGCTTGTAGAAGTGGAGTATGGCATTAGACCATTTGGGTTTATGTATGTATATATGGTTTCATGATGTGACTATGGTTTGGAATGGAAGTGTTGGGCAAATGATCAGCCATTGGAATGGCTAAATATGATCATGTGTGGACCTATGTATGACAAAACCCTAGTTGGTCCATGGTAACCACGAAATAGGTAAAGTTTACCTTGAAAACAGATGTTGACAGCAGCAGTGGTGTGGATTTGAAAAATCACAAAAATTTATAGGAATGGAATTAAATAGTGAATAAATTATTTAATCGAACCTTGATGAATCTATTTTCATATGAAAGTAACGAAACAATCATATGAACAGTATATTGAGAGATATTAAAGTTCTCGTGAAACAGGGCCAGAACGGTTTCTGGATCTCCTGTTTCGACTTTGATAATTTACCATAAATTAACCAGAGATAATTAAGAGTCATACCATATATGTATAGATTCCTCTCTGAGTCTAGTTTCTATAGAAACAAACGGTATCAGTATTGGAGCCCTGTACAAGGAGATATCCAAGTCGTAATGCGCAAAGGTCAGGGTAGTCGATCCCTGTAACATGGGAGACTTTGACTAATAAACTGTACTAATTGGCCTGACCAAAAATTCTAGAAAAAAATATGTAGATGGGCATATGAGTCTAGTTTCAGGGAAAAATCACGAAACAAATTTTCAAGTTGTGAAACTCAAGATATGATTTTTTTTAAAGTGACTATTATGCAGATTGGCAGTGTCTGGAAAATTTTTAAAAGTCTGTTAACACCTCGTGTTCGACTCCGGTGACAGTCTCGGGTTCGGGGTGTTACAATAACAATATCATAAGACCATATATACAAAATGATTATAATGCTATACATGCCATACTCAAAATATGCAAGCCATTATGCCAAGATGGTATACAGATATAGTGTGAGCATGCCGCCGACCGTTCCCGATTTCCGAGCTGGCTTGTCAACACTACAAGGAATGAAAAGGAGGGAGTAAGCATAAATGCTTAGTAAGTTCACATGCAAATAGCAAGTAACATAACCATATAAGCAAACATAAAACATCATTTGCATAATCATCACCAAGACATTCATATCACATTTTCATTTATCATCTTACCATATTGTTGTTATATCAAGTTTTCAACCCGAGGGTTAAGTACATACCTATTCAAAGTATTCATTTCACAAAACTGACCAATACGTCCCTTTCATCTTGAGTATTCCTCCATTTGAGTAGAACTTTACCTGTTGAACACATCAGAATATAATTCGGATACATGGAAAGTTTGCACATAAGTGCCACATATGTAGCCAAGCTACTATGTAACCCGCCCATAAACGAACTCGGACTCAACTCAACGAGCTCGGGCGTTTGCATCCATGAGTGAACTCGGACTCAACTCAACAAGTTCGGATGCCTAGTTACATCTCACGAACTCGGACTCAACTCAACGAGTTCGGACATTCGCATCCATAATTGAACTCGGACTCAACTCAACGAGTTCAGATGCCCAAACATCCTAGTAACATGTCACTTGTATCCTAATCTATTCCTAAGGTTCAAACGGGCGTTTTCCTCGATCACACATCTTTGCCATCTTCCACGGAATATCGAAATTGATACTTCGGTGATAGTTCATACTCATCAAGTAATTCACATAATTACATATTATTCAACAATAACCACAAAGCATAATATTTCATGATAATAATCAGCATCATATCATATAAACAACATTAAATTGCTTAAAATGACAATTATGTTACTACATTTACACATGAACTTACCTCATATGCGAAAATGGCTACTTTTACCATTTCGTCCACAACTTGGTATTTTCCCTATTTTAGCCTGAATTTTAGTTTTCCTTGCTCTATCATTTAAAATATAGTCTAATTAGGACTCACATTATTCAAATTGACCCAAAATCATATTTTGGAAAAATTACAATTTTGCCCCTAAACTTTTGCATATTTACACTTTTTCCCCAAAGCTCGTAAATTAAACTTCAGCCTATTTTCTTATGTTTTATGACATGCTGATCATTTTTCCCTTCTATGGCAACATCAAATTCTCACTCTAACATGTACTTATGACTATTAGGTATTTTTACCGATTAAGCCCTTTTGCTCGTTTTCACTTAAAACCGAGTAGCACAAGTTGTCTAACATAATTTAAAACCTCATATTCTATAATAAAACACCAAAATAAACAAATTTCACCTATGGGTATTTTTCCAAATATAAACCCTAGGTTAAATTATTGCTAACATAAGCTAAATCGAGCTACCGGGACTCCAAAAACGTAAAAATCATTAAAAACGAGGCTAGAACGGACTTACAATCGAGCTTGGAAGCTTGAAAAACCCTAGACATGGTTTCTCCTTGCTATATGCAACCATGGGGTTGAAGATGAGCAAAATTGGCTTTTAATTTTGTATTTTAATTCATTTTACCCCTAAATAACCAAAATGCCCTTCTACTAAACTTTCCAAAAATTCCATCCATGTCCAATTTTTGTCCATAGACTTAGAAATTGGTAAAATTTCTATTTAAGACCTCCTAATTAATATTTCAAAACAATTTCATACTAGAAACTTCTAGAATGCAAGTTTTGCAAATTATTCGATTTAGTCCCTAATTTCAATTTAAGCACTTTATGCATAAAATTTCTTCACGAAATTTTCATACAATCATGCAATCATACCATAGACCTTAAAATAATCATAAAATAATTATTTCTATCTTGGATTTTGTGGTCACGAAACCACTATTCCGACTAGGCCCAAAATCAGGATATTACAGTAACATCCCAAAATAGGGCCTAGTCAGAACAGTGGTTTTGGGACCACAAATTCAACGTTAAAATATTTATTTTATGATTATTATGAGGTCTAGAATATGAAAAAATGTATGTGTTAAAGTTTCATGAGGAATTTTTTTGAGTAAGGTGTCCGATTGGAAAATAAGGACCAAATTGAATAAATTGCAAAACTTAGATTCTAGAAGCAATTATTATGAACTTGCTTTAGGTTTTTAATTAGAAGGTCTTAAAGAGAAATTTTCCCAATTTCTAAGTTTTTGGACAAAAATAGGCATGTAAGGATAAAATTTGAAAGAAATGGCTTAAGGGTATTTTGGTTATTTGGCTAATTAATGAAATAAAATGGGAAAATAAAGGCAAAAATCAACCATTCTTCTCCCTCGTCCAGCTGAATTTCTCAAGCCCTCCATAGCTAGGGTTTTCAACATTTTCAAGCTCAATAGTAAGTGCTCCCATGCCCCGTTTTTAATGTTCTTCGTATTTTTGAAATTTCGGTAGCTTGCTTTCTCCATTTCTGCCCATATTTTGAGTTAGTGTTCGTGTTTGTAAAGTGACCCATGTCTGACATGTTTATTCTTTGATGTTTTATGAAGGAATATGAAAGTTGGATGTGTGTTTAACATCTTTTTCTAGGTGATTTTCATGAAAAACCCCTAAAAGGACCTTTTTGCAAAAGGTGTAAAATATGTGGTAAAAAAGTGAAATAATGGAGAAATTTGGGCTGCCATAAGAGCAAAGAACATTCAGCTAGGTTTTGGGTAAGGTAGAAATTGCATGCATTTTATTAAACGAGCCTAGGGACTAAATCATAAAAATGTGAAAGGTTGGGGATAAAATGGTCATTTTGTCCGGGGTGAAATTTAGGCTCAAAAAGAATAATGTGAGGTATTGATGATTATTTTTTATTGTTATAGACCCCGAGGAACAAATTTCGTAGGTCGATCGAGGAAAACAAAAGTTTCGGAATAACCGAAATGCGAAACCGAGACGAATACCAGGTAAGTTCGAATAACTTAAAGTAAACTATTAATATGCCTAATTATACGTGTTACTAATGCATGATATTTAGTTATAATGATGGCATGAAAATCCATGAAATATGTCAATAATAATGATATGATAATAAATGTCCCGGTTGAAGTAAAAAGGGAAATTCGATGGATAAACCATAGCTTACATAACTTGGGTTCCTACATGTGTTGCAAAAAAGGATTTGGCCTGGATGGGTAATCCGTTGATCTTAAATATAGAAAGGATCTAGCACGGACGGGTGTTCCTTGAGTGATCAAGCCTCCCGAGGAATATGTGTACATTGTGGATTTAGCCCGGACGGGTAATTCGATTAGGGTCTGAATTTAGCCTGGACTGGTAATTCAGATCCGAGCTCATTGAGAGTGCTTGTCGTTACGAGGGATTTAGCCTGGACTAATAATCCCGACATCACTCTATGAGTTTATATTACGGGGGATTTAGCTTGGACTAGTAATCCTACCGTAAGATGTGAGGTTCACAGGAGTGGGTACATGAGATGATCGCTCTTATGACTTGACGATAAATGGAAAATCCATCGAGATTTTTGAGAAACTCAATAGGATTAATATGAGATATAAAAATGAAAATGTTAAATAATGAGCTCATCTAAGACAAATTTACATGGTGCATTGTATGTGACTAACTTGTTGATGGAGTTCATGTAATAGGGAGACCATTCCATGCTTGTGGACTCGCGAAGATTGGAAAACGGTTGGAGAATCAACACACTATCATCTTGTCTAGCTTTGGTATATAGATACTCTTATTTTGTTCAATGGCATGTATAGGGCTTTTGTTTATTTTGTAACATGTGTCATTTGATTAGCCAATATGAAGGCTTGTAAGGTATACATGTTCACATGCTTATGGCCATAGGAATTGGCCAATTTTGTTATAAGGTATGACCTACAAAGTTGTGCATGTTTGTGTTCAAGTGTTATTGTGATGATTGAACTTGGCGTATCACAAGTAGATACATATAACATGATAAAATCACTTGGGATGGCTAGGCCATAATTGGCAATGAGTTATAATAATGAGCTAATCTTGAATGTGTCATAGGGCATAGACATCCTTGATACAAGAGAAATAACCTAGCATGTGTAAGACTGATGAAATGAGGTTTACATGCAATGAGGTTTATCGAGGTCATTTGAGTGTATAATTAGGTCTGGTTATGTTTTATGAAAACCTATAAGTGAGAATATATGTTAGAGGGTGACCAAAGGCTTGGAAAATAGCCTAACAAGGTCCACACGGGTAGACAAACGAGCGTGTGTCTAGGCCGTGTGTGACACACGGACCACCCCATGGGCGTGTGATATGATCGTGTGACCCTTGCACTTAAGAATTTGAAGTCAGAATGCATGGTAGTAAACACACGGATAGAGACACGACCGTATGTCTCAACCGTGTGGAGGGCATAGCCTAGCACACAGGCATGTGTCTTTGGCATGTGCCCCTAAATGCATGCTGACGTCATAAACAGAATGCTCGAGTATTTGGACACGGGTGACCGCACGGGCGTGTCAAGGCCGTGTGAAGGACACAGGCTAGAGACACAGGCGTGTGGTTGGCCGTATGAAAACCCCTGTAGGTTTGAAGTAGAAAAATAAATTCAATCATTTCCACACGGGTAGGGGACACGGGCGTGTCCTAAAGCAGACGAACGTTTGTTATGTCTCCATATAGATGTGTGAGATACTAACTCAGAATTTTTCTTAAAATTTTCTTAAGTCCTCAGTTTAGTCCTGGACCACTTTCAATGTATGTTTTGAGCCTCGTAGGCCCATAATAGAGACACTAAGATGTTATTGGATTGGTTTTAAATTGGAACGAAATTTTATAACCCATATTTCTTGAAAATGTTCGAGTACATGCCTGGCAACGCCTTGTTCTTGGTCCTGATCTCAGGTACGGGTAAGGGGTGTTACATTTAGTGGTATCAGAGCTACAGTTTTGTCGGTTCTAGGACTACCGTAGAATGTATCAAGTTTAGCTATACATTCATTATATGAACGCTGATAGTGTGACCTCTCCTAACTGTTTAATTATTTTTGAATATAGTAAATATCTTCCAATCATAAACAAGATGAGTCCGAGGGAGCCGAGAGCCATGCTCCAGCTTCCGTACAACGAGATGTTTCTAGTAGTAGAAGGCCTATATCTGAAGGGCGGGAAGAGGCCAAAGCTACCTTCTTTGACATGATGGATGAGTGGTTTGGGGATGATTTGAGGAATCACCTCAACATACCACGACCTCTCCCGCCCCTTGAACGACTTGATGAGGAAGTGCCACGAGGTATGACACCTATAAGAATAATGGTAAAGCCCTTGTAGACAAGCTTAGAAAGTACGGGGTTGAGGAATTTAGAGCTAAGATTTATGATGATGCTGAACGAGTCGAGTTCTGGCTCGAGAACACTATACAAGTATTGGACGAATTATCTTGCACACTAAGGAGTGTTTAAAGTGTGTTGTATCTCTTTTAAAGGATACTGCATACCACTGGTGGAAGACTGTATCTTCAGTGGTGCTAAAGGAAAACATCACTTGGGAATTTTTCCAAGCGGAGTTTAAGAAGAAATACATTAGTCAAAGGTTCTTAGACTCGAAGCGAAAGGAGTTTTTGGAACTCAAAGAAGGAGTTTTTGGAACTCAAACAAGGAAATATAACTGTAGCAGAATACGAAAGGGAGTTTGTAAGGCTAAGTCAGTATGCAACTGAATGGGTTCAAACAGAGTCAGAAATGTGTAAACACTTCAAGGAAGGTCTGAATGAGGAAATCAAGCTGTTGATTGGGATCTCGAGATACGAGAGTTTGCTGCATTAGCTGATCGGGCCAAGAAAGCTGAGTAGCTAAATAATGAAAAGAAGCAAGCTAAGAGAGAAGCTCGAGTTATGAGCAAGAGATCTAGTGGTAAGACGCTCTCATTTCCTACAAAGAAATCGATGAGCTAACATGAACGCTCTACTTTATCGGTAGGATATTCGGGTAGAGCGAGAGGCTCCAAATGACGTAATCAGAAGTCTTCTTCCCCAATGGTGACTAGTGTGGGGAGTGTAGATGACCAAAAGCTAACGTGTAAAAGCTATAATAAATTTCACTTCGGAGAGTGCCGGATGAAGAGCAGTGCGTGTTATAGATATGGTTCTCTTGAGCACTTCCTCAGAGACTACCCAGAGCGAACCGATAAAGAGGTGGAAGTAACCCGAAAATTGAGTGCTCCTATTCTATGAGGTAGACCTCCGAGGTACCTTGGAAGTCCTAGGGGCAGTCGAGTTGCAGCCAAAGACACTACGAAATCAGAGGCTCGAGCCCCGGCAAGAACATATGCAATACATGCTCAAGAGGAAGCCTTTGCTTCTGACGTTATCACGGTACTTTTTTCTCTATTTAATACTCGTGTTGTTGCCTTAATTGATCCAGGGTCAACGCATTCATACATTTCCATGAGATTGGTGTCTAGTATGAATATATCCATTAAACCTACAAAATTTATAACCAGAGTGTCGAACCCATTAGGCAAGTCAATCCTAGTTGATAAAGTCTGTAAGAATTGTTCCTTGACGATTCAGGGTCATTGTTTTCCGACTAACCTTATGTTATTGTCATTTGAAGAGTTTGATGTAATACTTGGCATGGATTGGTTAGCCCTGCATGATGTAATTGTAAATTGTGGTAGCAAGTATATTGAATTGAAGTGCCTAGATGGTGAGATTTTACAGGTTGATTCAAGAGAACTGGATACACCATCAGTTGTAATCATAGCAATGGTTGCTCAAAGATATATGAGAAAAGGGTATGAAACCTACCTTGCTTTTGTACTAAACACTAAGGAAACAGAATTGAAGACTGAGTCCATGCCAATAGTATGTGAATATCCAGATGTATTCTCGGAGGAACTACCTGGATTACCTCTTAATAGAGAGATAGAGTTTGGTATTGAACTGGTACCAGGAACAACTCCTATTTCTATTGCTCTGTATAGGATGGCACCAACCTAGCTGAAAGAATTAAAAGCAAAATTGCAAGAGCTGAAGGATAAAGATTTTACAAGGCCAAGTTTTTTGCCTTGGGTGTTCCCGTATTATTTGTAAAGAATAAAGATGGTTCAAGGCGACTGAACAAGTAACTATTAAGAATAAGTATCTTTGCCAAGGATCGATGATTTGTTCGACCAGTTGAGGGGAGCCACTGTATTCTCTAAGATAGACCTGAGATCCGGTTACTATCAGTTGCGAGTTAAGGATTCAGACGTGCCTAAGACTGCTTTTAGAACGAGTTATGGCCACTATGAATTTCTTGTCATGCCGTTTGGGTTAACGAATGCACCGACTGTATTTATGGACCTAATGAATAGGATATTTCGACCCTACTTGGACAAGTTCGTCGTTGTGTTCATTGACGAGATTTTGATTTATTCTAAGGATGAGATAGAGCATGCGAAGCTTTTGAGGACTGTGTTGCAGACTTTACGGGAAAAGAAATTGCATGCTAAATTTAGCAAGAGTGAATTTTGGCTCCAAGAAGTAAGGTTTTGAGGTCATATTGTTTTAGGTGATGGCGTCCGAGTTGATCCAAGAAAGATCTCTGCTATCGTTGAATGGAAACCACCTAAAAATGTAACTAAAGTTAGAAGCTTTTTAGGTTTAGCCGGTTACTACAGAAGGTTTGTGAAAGGATTCTCCATGATAGCGACACTAATGACGAGGTTGCTACAGAAAGACGTTAAGTTTGAGTGGACAGAGAAGTGGCAGTAGAGTTTCGAAAAGTTGAAGACATTGCTGACTGAAGCTCCAGTTTTAGTATTGCCTGAGCCCGGAAAAGAGTTTGTGGTCTACAGTGATGCATCCTTAAATGGACTGGGTTGTGTACTTATGCAGGATGGCAAGGTGATAGCCTATGCTTCATGGTAGTTAAAGCCACATGAGAAGAATTATCCGATGCATGACTTAGAGCTTACTGCCTTTGTTTTTTCCTTGAAAATCTAAAGGCATTACTTATATGGTGAGACTTGTAGTATATTCACAGACCACAAGAGTTTGAAGTATTTAATGACTCAAAAAGAATTAAATCTGAGACAGCAGAGATGGTTAGAATTAATTAAAGATTACGAGCTAATCATCGATTATCATCCGGGAAAGGCAAATGTGGTCGCTGACGCGTCAAGTAGAAAATATTTATTTGCAATGAGGGCCATGAACGCTCGATTGGCATTGTTTGATGATGGTTTAGTCTTGGCAGAGCTAAGGGTCAGGCCGAAATTTCTTCAGGAAATTTATGATGCTCAAACTAATGATAGTGTCCTGCAGGCTAAAAGAGCTCAATGTGAGTCGAGCATTGAATCAAACTTTCAGATTGGATGTTTGATGTTCAGAGATAGAGTTTGCGTACCGAGGAATGATGAAATTATTCATAAAATTTTGCAAGAGGCACATGATAGCCATTTGTCTATTCATCCTGGAAGTACCAAAATGTACAATGATTTAAAGAAAATGTACTGGTGGAACACCATGAAAAGAGACATCTCTGAATTTGTTTCGAAATGCTTGATATGCCAGCAAGTCAAGGCTGAACATCAAGTACCTTTTGGTTTACTACAGCCTGTGATAGTCCCCGAATAGAAATGGGACAGAATCACTGTGGACTTCGTGACAAGATTACCATTGACCCCGAAAAAGAAAGATGCTATATGGGTTGTGGTTGATAAGTTGAAAAAGTTGGCTCATTTTATTCCGGTAAGGATAGATTATTCACTTGACAAGTTGGCTGACTTGTATACATCTGTGATTGTTAGATTACATAGGGTACCGCTATCAATTATTTCAGACAGAGACTTGAGATTTACTTCAAGATTCTAGAAGAAGTTACAAGAAGCCTTGGGTACAAAGTTGAGCTTTAGTACAACTTTTCACCTGCAGACCGACGGTTAGTCTGAACAGATGATTCAGATTCTTGAGGATATGTTGCGATGTTTCATCTTTGAATTTTAGGGCAGCTGGGAAAAATACCTGCCATTGGTAGAGTTTGCCTACAACAACAATTTTCAAACGAGTTTGACGATGGCACCTTACGAGGCCTTGTATGGAAAGAAGTTTCAAACTCCATTGTATTGGAAAGAACTCAAGGAGAATTAGATTCACGGAGTTGATCTAATCAAAGAAACTGAAGAAAAGGTTAAAGTGATACGTGACTGTTTAAAAGTGGCATCGGATAGGCAAAAGCCATATGCTGATCTGAAAAGAAAAGAGATCAAATTTCAAGTTGGAGATAGAGTATTCTTGAAAGTATCTTCATGGAAAAAGGTATTGAGATTTGGCTGGAAAGGCAAACTGAGTCCGCGTTTTATTGGACCATACGAAATCACTGAAAGAGTTGGACCATTAGCCTTCACTTGGCATTTCCACCAGAACTAGAAAAGGTTCATGATGTATTCCATGTATCTATGTTAAGGCGATATCGACCAGACCCCTCTCAGGTGATTTCACTGACGGAGATTGAAATTAGACCGGACATGACCAATGGTGAAGAATCGGTAAAGATTCTGGCTCATGAAGTTAAACAGCTGAGAAATAAAGATGTGGCTTTAGTAAAAGTCTTATGGCATCAACATGGTGTGGACACTACAGGAAAACAGACTTTTAGCGGCATTTTTTTTTGCCTTTAGCGGCGCTTTTCCAAGCGCCGCAAAAAATGTCGCTATATGTAACGCCGGTAAATTTAGCGGCGTTTTTCTGAAAAAAGCGCCTCTAAAGACCAGGTCTTTTCACGGCGCCTTTAAAAAAAACGCTGCTAAAGACCAGCGCTTTTAGTGGCGGCTTTTAAAAAAACGCCGCGAAAGACCGCGCTTTTAGCGGCGCTTTTAAAAAAAAACGCCGCGAAAGACCAGGGCTTTTAGCGGCGCTTTTAAAAAAAATCCCGCTAAAGACCAGGGCTTTTAGCGGCGCTTTTAAAAAAAACGCCGCTAATTTGCCCAGTTTTGCAATATGTATTTTTGCACCTATATCCAACCCTCCTGCAAGAAATTCAACCAAAAACAGCAAATATACCATGAAATCCAACCAAAACCCGCAAATTTAAATAATACAAAATTATACGAAAAATATATTATTTAAATTGTAAATGAATATTCAAAATATTCTTACAATAATGTTAAAAGTTACAAGAAAACAAATGTCTAAGATGGCGGATTTTGAAATTGCTGGAACATAGTCATCATAGACTGAAGCTGTAGCTGGAGTTCATTGTATTTTCTGCTCTGCTCCGCCTCCCTCACTGCTGCCTCCGCCTCCCGTACTGCTGCCTCCGCTCTAAGTTGAGAAATTTGCTCATCTGTGCTGGCTTGTATCTGAACTATCTGATCTTTTAGCCTCTGAACTTCAGCTTGACTTTGACTCCCGGAAGGCATGTATTGGTGCGAGGTGGATCCAAAATATTGGGTCGGGTTAACACCAGATCCTTGAAATCTAACCCGACCATACCTTCTGGACCCAAAACTTCATTAATAATTCTGTTATCTATATCCTCAAAATTAACAGAACTATCAGTCGAAGCAGTCGCTTCATACTCTGCCTTCTTATCTTTTAGTTTCTCCTAATAAATCAGTTAAAGAGTTAGAAACGAAATATACAATAAAAAGGAATACAACATAACATTATTTAAATTAAACTAATAAAAACGAAGAATTAAAACATTATAATTAAATATTATAAATATTTATAATGAATCAAATTTTATTAAGTAAATAGACCATAATTTCTGCAGCCTCAGATGTTATCGGAGTTCCATCTTTTTTCCTGTGCGTAATGTCAAAAAGCTAAAGGCGTCCAACTTTTTGACCAGACGAGGCTTCCTACAATATAGTAGTAAATATTATTTAATTGTAAAAAGTCATTAATACATGATAGAATTAATAAATCCATAGTACCGCGGCTTGAGCTACACAAGCAAAACTTCTTGACCCTGCCGTGTGCGTAAATTTTTGTTTTTGCCTGCTGCTTGTTCCAACTCGCTCACGATCCTACATAATAAAATTATTATTACGTATATAGTAAATACTATAAACCAAAAAATTTATAAGAGTTTGCAAGTACATAATACCTGTCCTTTCTTCGAATTCCAAAATCGAACCGCATCTTCCCATTGGTACATCAGCATTCCCGGTGGGACATTTTGCAATTTTTGTTCGAGGCTTATGGGTTTTTTAAAATATTCTTTTTTCAAAATGCTTTTATGGTCTCTCCATTTTTTACCCAATGCCTTCTTGATATAGGCATCAGAGACCTCTAAAGCAAACCTCTCCTAAAAAACACAAGTTTAGGAAGTAAATATAAATGAAACTTAAACCAAAGTATTATAAATTACATTAACGTTTTGTTACCTTAATATTAGAGAGAGCTTGATTTTTATTGCTATCAGGCATGTTATGCCGTGATTCGTAGTTGATGGGCAACATATTGGCATTTCGTGCTATAATGCCCAAATAGCCTGCTAAAAGTCGAGCTTCTTGTCCAACAGGCTGACCATGGCTGTTTCTAGTTACTTTGACACGCTCGACAGAATTTAAGTTATATAAATCTGTTAGGAGCGTACGTCCTCGACCTCTGCGCGTCTGACCATTTTCAGCTGAAAAATAATATATTATTACTATATTGAAATTTAAATATAAATCAGTAATAAAATTTAATACAATTTGTAAAATAAACTTAACATTACTTTGAAATTCCACAGATTCGTCAAGTGTCTCCGGCACGCTTGAAGATCCAACAACTGTTTGCTGTTCAGTACTTACTTCTTCCGAATTTGTAGTATTCTGTACAATACTAAGATCTCTTAATCTTCTTCTAGGCATTTTTCCTGCAACACATAAAATAGTTAAAATTTTAGTAAGAAATAACAACAATAGTAAATATAAAATAGTTAAATTATATAACATGACCAATGTTAAAATTATAACATTACATATAAATAAAAATCATAAAATCTTACTACATCATAAATCATAAATATCTTCGTCCACATCTTGACGAACCCATTGAAATTGTGTGCTAGTACTAGGGATATTTTCATTTAAGTTTTGTTCTGGAAAAGGCAAAGTTTCTAATCTTTCAACGATGTCATCTCTACTTCCATTCCCCATGTCAAATAAGTCTCTAGGGGTGTTTCGGAGTACAACGTACCAACCCTCATCAATTGGATCTTTCGAGTAAAAAACTTGTTTAACTTGAGAAGAAAATACATACGGATCGTCTATCAAATGTTCTCCAGTGTAAATTAATCGAGAGAAATTCACCATTGTAAAACCAAACTGATCATTTTTAATTCCGCGAGCAGTATTAGCATCAGCCCAATCACATCGAAATAAGACAACTTTCCATTTTCCATAGTAATCCAACTCAATAATGTCGGTTAGAAGTCCGTAATACTCCACATTTCCCTCGACAGGATTACTGTCCCTAGCACTAGCGTAACTTGTAATTAAAGAATTAACAACTACTCCACAATTTTGAGTTCTCCTCAATCTCTCGCGATATTTGGTATGAAATCTAAATCCATTCATGATGAAGCCACTATATCTTTTTACTACTCGATTCAAACCTTGGGAAAGCCATTTAACTTCGTCATTAACGACATTCCTACTCCAAACCTATTGAATCAAAAGTAAATTGAGTAATTGTAAATGTTATGAGAAAACATTATTATTTGTCAATAAAATGTTGAGTTGCATACCGTTTGGCTTAACCATTCATGAAAAGATTCTGCGAATAATATATTAATCTCGCGATGTTGTAATCTTCGTGAGCGTGAACGAGATCTTAAGACTTGTTTGTACTCACTATGTTAAAAACATGTTTAATTCGTTAAAAAATAAACAAATCAGAAAAAGATGAATATTTATCATATTCTAGAACTTGCGTAATTGTTCAAGTGCATCGTGGTGGAAAAGAACATATCTATGTGCTTGTATCCAAGATCGGTCATCTAATTCTGCAATTTCAACTTTCCCGATTGGTTCTCCATAACTTAGAAATAAATAAGTTTCGGCCAAGCTAGGATCATTGAGTCTGGCATTTCTACTTGGTCTATTCAATCTTGTTTCAACATCTTCTAAATATATAGAACAGAATGACATACACTCCTCAGCCAAGTAGCCTTCAGCAATTGATCCTTCCGGATAACGCTTGTTACGGCAATAAGACTTCAATTTGCTTAGGAACCTAAACACCATATACAACATTATCAAAACTAGTAACTATAGGTATAAAGGTGAATGCCTTTGAAATAAATTAGCACCTTTCAATTGGATACATCCAATGATAGAAAACCGGCCCACCAATTATTGCTTCACAAGGGAGATGAATGACAAGGTGCACCATAATTGTGAAGAAGGAAGGTGGAAAGATCTTCTCCAAATTGCATAATGTCAAAGCGGCTCGATCTTGTACTTTTTCAAGTTCTTCAACATTCAAAACTTTTCCACAAATTGCTTTCATTATATTGGACAGTTCAATTATTCAGGACGTTACCTTCTTTGACATACAGCACCGTAAAGCAACTGGAAGTAGATCTTGCCTCAAGATGTGATAGTCATGTGATTTTAATGAATATAGTCTTCAATCTTTAAGACTTACACATCGAGATATATTTGATGCTTACGCATCCGGAACCTTTATATCCTTCAACACCGTGCAGAACATTTCTTTCTCTTCCTTTGACATTGCAAAAATTGTAGGTGGCGACCAATATTTTCCATTAGGACGTATTTGGGGATGAAGATCACGTCTAATTCCCATGTGAACTAAATCAAGTCGACTCTGAAGATTATCTTTTGATTTACCATCGATGTTTAAAATTGTCTGGATGATGTTCTCACAGACATTCTTCTCAATGTGCATCACATCAAGATTGTGGCGTAATAAGTGATGCTCCCAATAAGGCAACTCAAAAAAATACTTCTTTTCTTCCACAAGTCTGCCTCATTAGGGTCATCCTCCTCGTCAGATTCATCATCAGATTCATCCCTCGATCGTCTATTTGTTTGCCTGTTAGATGGTTGATTCAGCTTCACGTAACTTAA
This sequence comes from Gossypium hirsutum, assembly GCF_007990345.1. Classification (NCBI taxonomy): domain Eukaryota; kingdom Viridiplantae; phylum Streptophyta; class Magnoliopsida; order Malvales; family Malvaceae; genus Gossypium; species Gossypium hirsutum. The sequence goes on along the minus strand of NC_053434.1, from coordinate 75,393,431 downwards.
ATCCATATCTTTTAACATGAATAAGATTTCAGATCCAATTGTCTGCTCGGGAGCTTCTTTCAACTCTTCAGTACCGTCAAATAAAGCCCTCTGTATAGCTATGATTTTCATCTAACCACCGACGATGCCCCATATAGCAGAACTTCTTCCCATTATATAACCACTGTGAACACGTTTGAGCAGCACAACAAGGACAAGCATAACGTCCTCTGGTACTCTAACCAGATAAATTCGCATATGCCGGAAAATCATTAATTGTCCACAGCAAAGCAGCAAGTAGGTAAAAGTTCTCCTTTCTCAATACACATACGTCTCAACACCCGTCCATAATTGTTTTAACTCTTCAATAAGTGGCTGCAGATATATGTCAATATCATTTCCGGGGCCTTTCTCTCCGGGGATAATCATAGATAATATCAAAGAAGATTGCTTCATGCAGAGCCATGGAGGCAAATTATAAGGAACAAGGACCACAGGCCAAGTACTGTACGAGGTGCTCATTATTTTAAAAGGATTAAATCCGTCAGATGCTAACCCGAGCCTTACACTCCGAGGATCACTTGCAAAGATTGGAAATTTATTGTCAAATGATTTCCATGCTAAAGAATCTGCAGGATGCCTTAATAATCCATCATCCGTTCATTGATCATGATGCCACGTCATAAACTCGACTGTCTTTGACAACATGAATAGCCTTTGAAGCCTTGGGATTAGCGGGAAATATCGTAAAATCTTGTTTGGCTTCCTTATTGACTGTGGCCCATATTCATCCTCATTAGCATCTTCTGCATCTCTATTCATCCAACGAGATTTACCGCAAACATGACAAGACTGCTGATTTCTCCGATCACCCCAATACAGCATGCAATCATTTGGGCAACTATGAATTTTGTTGTACCCAAGGCCCAAATCTTTTATCACTTTCTTCATGTCTTTACATGATTGAGGGATTTTTGCAAACGGGAACATTTCTCCCAAAAGCTCTAACAGCATTGTCAAAGAGTTTTCGGTCCACCCTCCCAAACATTTTAAGTGGAAAAGGCGAATACAGAATGACATTTTCAAAAATTTTGATCCCTCATAAAGTTCTTCATTCATTTTACCAAGCTCAGGCCTTGAATCGGTGAAATATGGAGGAAAGCAACTTAGGTTTTGATTTGGGGAAATGAGGGTATAGGGGAAACTTTGTTTTGGGGAAAAATACTAAGTATCGGGGCTTACTTGGGGATAAAGAGTATGAAAATAAAAACGACGCCGTTTAACCTATTAAAACTCAAATATTTGCGGCGTTTTCTATTTAAAACGCCGGTATAGGCAACTTTTAGTGGCGTTTTTTCTTACAAACGCCACTATAGCTCATTTTTAATATTTTTTCATTTTTAACAAATATTTTTCTATGCTTTTTTATTTCAAATTTTCCTGCTGAGATTATCATTTTTTTAAAATCTTTTATTTACCTTTGTAACTAAAATATCAAATTTTAACTTTTTAAGTTTTTAATTCAAAATTAAACCCTAAACCCTAAGCCTTAGACCCTAAACCCTATACCTTGAACCCTAAAACACTAAAAATAAAATCTTATTGCTTACCAACTAAAACCATAACCTTAAACCCTGATAGCATAACCCCTAAATCCTTGAATAGTGCTAAGACTCTAACCCTATACCATAAACCCTAAACGCCAAACCCTAAACCCCAAATACTAGACCCTAAACCCTAATTAACCCCTAAAATATAAATCATAAACCATAACCCCTAACCCCAACCTCTATCCCTTAACCCTAAACCATAAAACATAATTCATAAACCATTGACCCTTAAACCCTAAACTCTTAACCCATATCCACATAACCCTTAAACTCTAAAACTCTAAACACTAAGATTTTAGACCTTAAACACTAAACCCCAAATAATAAACTTTAAAACACTAAACCCCTATCCTCTATCCTCTTAACCCATATAAACCCCTAACACCTAACCCATAAACCAGCTTAAACCCATGCATATATATCCCTTAATCCTAACCAGTAACCAATAACCACTAACCCTTAAACCCTAAACCCCTAACCTTTTAAATTATAAACCTCAAACTCTAAATCATAAAACATAAATCATCAACCCTAAATCATAACCCTTAAACCCATAACCCCTAAACCTATAAAAATATTAAGTGTAAAAATCAGTTTAAATAGAAAATTTTAAATTCATTTAAAAAATAAGTTAGACTGAAACATTTAATACTTGAGTTTGGTCTAATCCGTTTTCAACTTCAAAATATTTTATATATATACTATGTAATTTTATAATTTATAAAAAAATAAATTTATACTAAATGTATAATAGTAGTCTAATATAAACATTAAAATAATATTAAGATAACTATATAAAAAATTTAAATAAATAAAAAATATTAAATTAAAATGACATAATTATTACAAAAATTAAAAATATAATATGATCGGACTTAAAATAGACTTAGGTTAATCATTTGCAAGTATTAGTGGGCTTTAACAAAATGTTAAACCTATAATTTAAACCCTACTAAAAATAAATTCAAACAAATATAAAATATATGATATTATATTTAGCAATTGCGGCGTTTTTATAAAGCGCCGCTACTGCCAATGAAGCTCATAAATAACATTTTAGCGGCGTTTTTTCAAAAACGCCGCTAAAGTTTGATCTTTTGCGGCATTTTTGGGGAAACGCCGCTACTGCCAAAGGAGCACATATAAAACGACGTCGTTTTCCTCAACATTTTAGCGGCGTTTTTTCAAAAACACCGCTACTGCCAAAGGAGCACATATAAAACGACGCCGTTTTCCTCAACATTTTAGTGGCGTTTTTTCAAAAACGCCGCTAAAGTTTGATCTTCTGCGGCGTTTTTGGGAAAACGCTGTTATTGCCAAAGGAGCACATATAAAACGACGTCGTTTTCCTCAACATTTTAGCAGTGTTTTTTCAAAAACGCCGCTAAAGTTTGATCTTCTACGGCGTTTTTGGGAAAACGCCGCTATTACCAAAGGAGCACATATAAAACGACGTCGTTTTCCTCAACATTTTAGCGGCGTTTTTTCAAAAACGCCGCTAAAGTTTGATCTTTTGCGGCGTTTTTAGGAAAACGCCGCTATTGCCAAAGGAGCACATATAAAACGACGTCGTTTTCCTCAACATTTTAGTGGCGTTTTGTTGAAAAACGCCGCGAAAGTTGATCTATTGCGGTGTTTTCGTGAAAACGCCGCTACTGACAATGAAGCTCATATAAAATGACGTCGTTCTCCTTAACATTTTAGTGGCGTTTTTCTAAGAAACGCCGCTAGAGGTCCTCCTTTAGCGGCGTTGTTTTGAAAAATGCCGCTAAAGTTTGATCTATTGCGGCGTTTTTGGAAAAACGCCACTAAAATGTTAAGCTCATGTAAAACGATGTCGTTTTGATTAACCTTTTAGCGGCGTTTTTCAAAAAACACCGGTAAAGGCCGACCTATAGCGGCGCTTTTTCAAAAAACACCGCTAAAGGTCGAACTATTGCGGCGTTTTTTGAAAAACGCCGCTAAAACTCCGTCTATTCGATTTTTCCAGCGTTTTCTTTTAAAACGCCGCTAAAAACGCCGCGAAAAGTCTGTTTTGGTGTAGTGTGAAGAGGCTACATGAGAGTCAGAAGAAACCATGAGAAACCAATATCTGGACTTGTTTACTGGTAAGACTTTCGAGGACAAAAGTCCCTAAAGGGGGGAAGAAATGTAACATCCCAAAATAGGGCCTAGTCGGAACAGTGGTTTTGGGACCACAAATCCGATGTTGAAATATTTATTTTATGATTATTATGAGGTCTAGAATATGAAAACATCTATGTGTTAAAGTTTCATGAGGAAATTTTTTTAGTAAGGTGTCCGATTGGAAAATAAGGACCAAATTGAATAAATTGCAAAACTTGGATTCTAGAAGCAATTATTATGAAATTGCTTTAGGTTTTTAATTAGAAGGTCTTAAAGAGAAATTTTCCCAATTTTTAAGTTTTTGGACAAAAATAGGCATGTATGGATAAAATTTTAAAGAAATGGCTTAAGGGTATTTTGGTCATTTGGCTAATTAATGAAATAAAATGGGAAAATGAAGGAAAAAAATCAGCCATTCTTCTCCCTCATCCAGCTGAATTTCTCAAGCCCTCAATAACTAGGGTTTTCAACATTTTCAAGCTCAATAGTAAGTGCTCCCATGCCCCGTTTTTAATGTTCTTCGTATTTTTGAAATTTCGGTAGCTTGCTTTCTCCATTTCTGCCCATATTTTGAGTTAGTGTTTGTGACAGCCCTAAAGTGACCCTAGTCGAAAAGCGGTCTCGGGACCGCTAGAGCGAGTCACCAAATTATTTGAATGTGATAATTATTGCCTAAAATATGTGAATATAAATGTGTGAAAGTTTTAAGCTTCGATTTAGTTAATTGCATGTGAATTTAGTTGATAGGACTTATGTGAGAAAATTTAGAAATGTGCTAGGCAAATGCAAGTGGCCTAATAGTGCATGTAATCAAAGGGGTGGACTTGCATGTCAATTTCCCCCCATTTAAGTACTAGTGGCCGGCCATGACAAGGGATGATGGGCAAAACATGTCATGAAACATGTTGTGTTAATGGAAAAATAAAATAAGAAGCATGGGCAAAACATGTCATGAAACATGTTGTGTTAATGGAAGAATAAAATAAGAAGCATGGGCAATAAACTAATAAGAAATTGAAGGAAGAAAACAAAGAGAAAAAAATGTGTTCATCATTCTCATGCATGACCAAAAAACAAAAGAGAAAAGCTCTCATGTTGTTCTTGGCCGAATAGGAGAAAGAAAAAGAAGGAAAAAGAGCTTTGAGGAAATCGGCTATGGTGGTTTGATAGACTAAGGTATGTTTGATGATGTTCCATGAGATGCATGCATGTTTTAGTAGTTAGCTTGAGTTCTAAATAGCCCATGGTTCAAATCTTTACTATGTCATGGAGATGATATTCGGCCAAGGTGGATTGGTGTTGATATCATTTGCATGCTAAAAGTGAAGCTTTGTAATGGTGCATGTGATGGTGGATTGATGATTCTTGAATCTTCTTTTTAGCATTTTTGAGTGAGACATTAAGTTCTTTGTTTAACCATGACCAAAAATTGAAACGGTATGGTGTTGTGATGCATTCGGCCATGGTAGGAAGTAGAAGGGAAAATATGGTGGTTGTTAGATGAAGTAGAGTCTAACAAATGAGCACATATGTGCATTAGTTGCTAGATGAAGAAGAATCGGCTAGCAAGTTGTGTGCTAAGGCCGAATATAATTTTTGTATATTAATGAGTAATGCATGTGTTGAATTGATGGAAAGGGAGAGGATGCTTTACTAGTGTATATATGTGTATGGGCCAAGTTTTGAACTTGAAACAAAATGGTGTTTAGTCAATACAAGTGACCATACTTGTAGAATGTATTAAGTGTTGCAATCGGCCCCAACATAGACATGTATGTTCGGCCACATGAATAAGTACATAAGTTATGTGTATGTTCGGCCATAGGTAGCCTATTGATGGCTTTAGCTTGACTTAGAAAATTCGGCTAAGGGGAAATATTAGCTAGTATGTTGAATTCGATTCGTGATTTCGTACATATGTGACTCCAGTGTCTAATGTATATATGGGCTAAGTACCTTGAGCTTCTCTTTTGATGTTTGAATGAATTGTATTAAATTGCTTGATGTGATTAAAAATGCGTATGACCATTGTGTATTTGAGCTAAAAGGTGGCCATATGACCTATCAAACTCCTTGTCATATTCGGCCATAAGTGTGACAGCCCAAAGTTGACCCTAGTTGGGAAGTGGTTTCGGGACCGCTAAACCGAGTCACTAAAATGTTTGAATGTGATACTTATTGTCTAGAATATGTAATAATGAATGTGTGAAAATTTCAAGCTTCAATTTGGTTGATTTCATGTGAATTTAGTTAATAGGACTTATGTGAGAAAATTCTAAAATGTGATAGGTCAATGTGTGAGGACCTATTAGTGCATGTGGACAAAGGGGGGGACTTGCATGTCAAATTTCCCCCCCTAATGAGTAGTGGCCGGCCATGACAAGGAATGATGGGAAAAACATGTCATGAAACATGTTTTGTTAGTGGAAGAATAAAATAAGGAGTATGGGTAATAAAGAAATGGAAAACAAAAGAAAAAAAAATGTGTGTGTAGTGTTTGTTCCCCCCCATTGCCGTGAGCTAAAGAAGAGAAAGGGGGAATTTTGTTCATCCTTTTCTCATCTTCATGCTTGCCAAAACTAGAAAGAAAAACAAAGAAAAAATTTCTCATCCTTTGGTTCATCCTTGGCCAAAAATTTTAAGGAGGAAAGAAGAAGAAAGGTGAAGAGATTCGGCCATGCATGTAGCTAGGCTAAGGTATGTTTGATGATGTTACATGAGAGGCATGCATGTTTTAGTTGTTAGCTTGAGTTCTACCTAACCCATGGTCTAAATCTTGCTATGTGATGGAAATGGCACTTGACCATGGATGCATCATTCTTGGTTGATGTTTGATGTTGTGGTGATGAGGCATGAGGATGAGTTAAGATTCGGCCTAGGTGGAGGTTGTGTTAATGCCATTGCATGCAAAATATGAAGCTTGTTAATGATGCATGTGATGATGGCTTGATGATTCTTGAACCTCCTTTTTAGCATTTTTTTTGTGTGAGCACATATGTGCATTGGTTGCTAAATGGAGAAGAATCGGCTAGCAAGATGTGTGCTAAGGCCGAATGTAACTTTGCATGTTAATGAGCAATGCATGTGTTAAATTGATGAAAAGGGGGAGGATGCTTTACTAGTGTGTATATGTGTGTATTAAGTGTTGAAATCGACCCCAAAAATAGACATGCATATTCGGCCAAGGGGAAAGAAATTAGCTAATATGTTGTGTTGATGCATGATTTTTGCATGTATGAGACTTTAATGTCTAATGTATAAATATGGGCTAAGTGCCTTGTGTTCATCTTTTTGATGCCTAAAATCAATTTATTTGTTTAATTAAGCTCAAGAGCAAAGGGGAAATAAATCCGATAAAGGGAAGGAAAAAGTGGTTGAATAGCTAGCGGAATCGTTCGACAACACCCGAGGTAAGTTCTTGAGA